>NC_134548.1:1282500-1465000 GCF_050624435.1 Tenrec ecaudatus | reverse complement strand
GAGAACGGAGAACGATGGGACCTGCCTCCCATACTTTGGACATGCAATTAAGAAAAATGAGAGAGAGGAGGGAGGCCATTCACTGGAAAAAAAGACATCGTGCTTGGTAAATTGTGGGGGAGCAGCCTTCCCCCAACCAAACGGGTCTAAGGGGCGGTTGTGTAATTGAGGAGTAAGTTAAGGCGACATCGGACAAGGTCTAGTATGCAAGGGCTCGCGTCTCATCATGACTTCAGGAGTCACGTGTGAGCAGAGAGAGCAGTGTAATCTCACGAGTTTATATAATCTGGGGCATGCAGGCCACGGTAAGCACATAGGTAACAGGAAGGGGTTGTCGTAAAACAGGCTTACAAGCAACAGGAGGGCGATGTGCTATGGTTTACCTGCATCAGGAAGGGGAGACACTAGGGTCACCCATGTGACAGGAAGGCACCTAATAACAAGATAGGTGGGCTCTAGACTCAAGATGACAGCCTAACCTCGCTTTGTCTCTGAGTCGGCTTCACCTTACATGTCCTTGAACTCTCCTCCAGGCGAACAATCTAGGACCCTCATCAGAAGGGCCTGGACCCTACTCTAGGTTGGTCAGACAACAGGGTCGGATTGCTCTTACCGGCTGCCAGCCTTCAGGCAGATTGCATTGAAGCCGTTGACCTTCCAGCAGAGGTCGTAGCAGCCATGTGCTTGCATTCAGCACCTTAAACTAGGGATTATGATGGGGGACGTGGTGGGGAATAACATTTACTTAGAAGAATGTGAGTGGGATGCGTCTCTAACCCACAAACGTGAATGTTCCCTGCACGGGAGCACTGGCCTCCCAGACTCCTTAATGTAGGGAGGTTGAGGGTTTGTGTGGGATGCAAACGGACTTTCCCCCAGGTTGCCTCCCCCAGATATATGCCGAACCTAGGACGCTGCTGGCATCTCTCCTGGTAAATGACTGTACACTTGGAGGTGAACACAAGCTGCTTAGAGGTTAATCTCCCTGAGGGTTATCAGCCATCTGCAATCAGACTAGAGTCTGTCCCACCCTGAATAGGACCCACTCATAAGAGGGATGGAGAGGACACCACTGTCTCCTTCTCTGGTACACGGATCACGATGAATCAGAATCAACCCTGTGGCCCCTGGCAACAAAAACAGCACGCCTCCTAGGCGCGTCCTGTGCTACAGGCTGCAGGGACATTCGACTCTGTCTCTTTGGAGGCCGGGGACACTCTGTGTGGACCTCACCAGAAAGGTTGTGTGTGGAAACTCCACTAAGTGAACGTAGCTATTGCTCCAGCTCACATTGGTAGCAGATTTAAGTTGCTGACAAACTCAGCTGCACTGAAGGCTGAAACACCTTGGTGCCAGAAGAAGCAGATGGCTGTTACCCTGAAGCGATGGCCTTGGTGGTCACTGTGAGGTATTGGCTTAGATCTCTTTATTTGAGGGTGCACCGTGAACGGTAGCCTAGGACTGCCATGCATTTACTAATTTAACACTTCCCTTGCTTTAGGATGACATGCAATTTTGCCTGGTGGACCTGATTCTGCCTTTGTGAATGGGTCATATTCAAAGGTTTTCCCTATCCTCAATTCCCCCCCATTGTTTATATAAATCGTGTCCAGTCACTTAAAGCTTTAAATCTGTACAAGTTCATGATTCATGTATTGCTGTCTGAAGTCCAGCCTGTATGTCTATAATTTCCTTTCCCGGCTGTTTTAAATTCTCTACCTTTGGGCAATTTAATGGCACCGTCAACAGACTTACCCAATGCCCCAGGTGATGAGTCTTAATGTTAACAGAATGATAATGAGTTCCCTAAAGGGAGCCAGAGATAGGTGAATGGATTGGGGTTCACATTTTGTCCTAGTCCCACTATAAGAACAATTCGGTCTTAGATCCATGGTGCTCCTCAATATTTGCCTCATGAGATCACTGAAGATCTGGGGGCTGTAGCAAAATGTCGGAAACAAACTTCTCATGTTATCAGAAAGAATAGCATCTGGGGTTTGAAATATGTGTGAAGACTGAATGAAAAACATCAGCTTCTACTTGCTGATACAAGGATTGTGAATAATAAACTCTAAATGCAGGGGAAGGAAGAGTGTCAGAGTTTAAATTCTTGACACGGTGTGTGCAGAAGGCTATGGATGACAGTGGAAGACTAAATTCCCTTTCCAGGATCCTCACCTGGATGAAATCCTCCCTGTATCCTCTCTGATTGTCATCTAGGGGTGTGAATACCCTTGCCATCAAACAAAAATGTAAGATGACATTTTTTGTAAATTTTATTATGTAAATGTGAAATTAATCACAACAGATGTAGTTAGATTGAAATGTACCCTTTTATAATTTGATCTCCCTTTTGACCCACTTTAAAGTCGACCCATTTCAGTTTTTAATATTTTCTGAACTCTTTTCAATGGAGGTTGTTCTCTATTTTGTCATTGTTGTTGGCTTTTTATTTGCTTGCTTCTTGCGGACATTTTATATGATTTTGTGCCTGTGAAATCCAGGAGAGGCAAATCTGGTGAGATCGGAGCTGGATTCATAAGGACCTTGGGGCTTGACGGGGGGGAGTTGGGGAGAAGTGAAGGGCAAACAACGAAGAGAAAGTGTTGTGAAATTGTGCTGATTTCTTAATATGCTCGTGCAATGAATTGTATGGTATGTGAATTATATGCCGATAAAAATCAAATTCAGGGCTATCAAGGACATTTCCATTTATAGAGTCTCTAGGACAGGGAAGACCTGCCCCCGTGACTTTGGAGACTGTACCCCTTTACAGGCGGAGCCCCTGTTGTGTAGCGGTTGTACATTGACCTGTGTTGCAAACGATCAGCAATTTAAAACCATCAGTGGGAGAAAGATGAAGCTTTCTTTTCCCAGAAAGAGTTCCAGCCCAGGAAACGCGCAGGAGCACACCTAGCCTGCCCTGTAGGGTCGCTAAGAGAGTGCATGACTGCTGACTGTGTTTAGGCCAGCGGTTCTCATCCTTCCTCATGCCTCGACCGTGACCCTTGAATGCAGTTCCTCATGTGCTGGTGACCCCCAACCATGACATTATTTTCGTTGCTACTTCATCACTGTCATTTTGCCAGTGTGACGAATCGTCATGTCAATATCTGATAGGCAGGATGGATTTTCATGGTTACAAATTGAACATCAATCATCAAAGCATTGTGACGATTTACAAAAATAATATATAATTATGGATTGGAAAATATGTATTTTTTTGAAAATATGTATTTCTAATGACAAATAAATGAAATGTTGTCTTGAAGCATGGTGTGGCATGGGTAGGCTTTCACAGTGGGTGGGTGTATCTGCATGTGGGCGGACCCCCCTGGACACAGATAGAGAACATGTGTCTCGGTTCCCAGGACCATCGGAAATATGTGTTTTCTCGCGGTCTTAGGGGACCCCCCTGGGAAAGAACTGTTCAATTCCTCAAAGGGTCGCGACCCCCAGGTTGAGAACCACTCTCCTAGCCGGCTTCCCAGCTGAGCGGAACCTTTGAGCGCCAGCGTCAACAGTTTCCGCTCGGAAGACGACTCCTGTAGCACCGAAGTTGTGGGAACCGGAAGCGGAAGTATTTGTTCCTCCTTCGCCCCGCGCGTCTCCCCGCTGCTGTGCCGTTCGCGTCCGAGGTTGGTTCCCGCGCGTTCCCAGCCCCGGTTCGGGTCGTCCCGGGGTCCTTCAGCCCCGCTGCGAGTCGGGGGGCTGCCCCAGCGCCCCGCGTGCTCCCCACCTCCGTCCTCACGGATCCGCCGCCGCCCCGCGGCCTGCCGGGGCCCTGCGGCCGTAGCGGAGCCTGACTAGAGCCGAGTGTGTCGGTGCGGCCACAGGTCGCTGCGTCCGGGTTGGGGGACCCCCGGTGTGCTCAGAGTTGGGGGTCCGGGGCCTCCGTGGCGTCAGAGCCAGCGGGGGGCGGGGTAGGGCCTGGGTCCTGTACGCGCGATGATGGCTCGCGCGGCTGCTTCAGGGGCCTGGGAGCCCCGTGAGGGGAGGGGTCCGACCTCTGTGCGCCCTTGATTTCCAAACCTCCCCCGCGGGGCGCGTTTCATGGCCTTTGACCTGGGAGACTGGGGTGTTTGCAATTGGTCTGGCCGCGGAGCAGGCCTGAGGGGAAGGGAGGGGGGGCCGCGTACAAAGGGCCTTGGCTTAAGTGGGCGTGCAGGTAATTAACGTTTCGTTCGCTGATTGCCCCGAGTGCAGGTCTGATGAGCTATGGGGACGGTGTTTCTCTCAGGGAAAGGGCGTGTGTGCCCCTCCCCAAGCCTCCAGCGAACCTCTGCAGCTGAGAAAACCACACCGAATCCTCCGATGTCTTTGAAGGGGTGAAGACACCCAGTGGGTAGCTTAAGTCTCTGCGCCGTCGAGGGGCCTTGAAAATGACAGCTGATATGCCACAGGTTCTGTGTCCACCGCATCTCCCATTCACAAACGACACCTCTGGACGGGGCACTATCTCTGGCCTTTGACAGATCGCACCATCTGGTTGCAGTGAAAGCGTGTCCTGGAGAAGGCCTGCAGCAAGGGACTGGTGCGAATGCTGAGCAGGACAAAGATGAACGAGAAGGTTCAGAGAATGAAGTTTTCCTCAGCTGCATGCATGGCTGCGGAGGGCTGGTAGCACGCGGTGTGAGGCAGCTGTGGTGGGGATTTCAGTTGGAAGAGACCCTTCCGCCCTGGAAGAGCCTAGGGCCAGGCTTTCCTTGATGAAGGTCATTGATGATGAAAGCTGAGGAAACAATGTGTGACACAGCCCCACACTGCTCCATTGGAAAAGGCACTTGCAGGAGGTCGTTTTAAACCATGCTGACTAGCTGGGCCCTGGAGACCAAGTGGCTAAGGATGGATTTGAAGCAGTTCCTGATAATGCAAACGGGTTTTGGAAATGACAACCATAATTAAGTGTAGGGGTAGCCAGCCCCCACCCCCAGCTAATCACGGGTTCAGCAGGTGCAATTGTATAGTTAATATAAACATCATAGTAAAGTCAGAGATTAGGGAAAGAAATGGAGTAAAATAAAGTCTGACACTTTTCATGGTAGCATGCTCACCTCAGCTCCTCTTGGTGGTACAGGTAGAGGTGGGGGATGAGAGGGCAGGAGAGAGCTCTGGTGAGGTTTTATTTCTGACCAAAGCCTATGTATCTTTGGGGGCATGCAAGCCCCCTGATTATAGATAACGACACATGTTATAGGAAAGGGTTGTAACATAGGCGATACAAGAAATAGGGGTGGGGATGACCTAGGGGTGTACACGCAATAGTACAGGGAGGGAATAGGGGTCCATATGTGGCACAATGGGTGGACCCTAGACTCAATATAGTAACCTAACCTTAGTCATTCTTGAGTGGTCCTGGGCTTGCCTTTGGGCTCTCCATCAAGGGAACAATATCAGAAGGGAGTGGGCCCTATGTAGGGTGAGTCAGATTATACAGTCTGGTTGCTCTAGACACCCGTAAAGAGAATAACCTCTGACCTTTCATTGACCTAGTGTATAGCCATTTACCGTGTGGTAGCAAGAAGCATCTTGGGTTTGACATTTATTTCGGGGAGACAAGGTGGGAGAAATATTTTCCCACAATTAAGTGGTGGCTGGAGGCAATAGCTTGTTATGAATGAGTTAAGGAAAGTTCTGAAGATGTTTAGACAGAGGTTGGCTGGTAGTGTGTAATATTCATGACTCACAGACTTTCCAGGTAGATTATTTTAAATTCCAGGCTAAATAGATCAATAAGTACTTCTCCTACTTGAATTTTAACATGAATTTTTTGTAACACCTGAAATGTGAGTTGTGATTCAGAAAGTCTGGCGTTTCAAAATCACTAGAGTAAGCAAGCTCCCGGTGGTTTATTATGAAAACAATAAGGTTAGACTTCACCACACTTGATCTGATCCTTGAATTGCATTTTGAGAATTTAATAAAAACAGTGATGGTGCTTGCAGGAGAGGCACTGAGGTAATGATGAGGTCAGAGAGGAAACAGTTACACTCAGACCAAGAATTGAAAGCCGAGGAGTGAGCTTGCAAGCGGAGAAGGATTTTGAAGAGAAATGGGAATAGAGGCATGAGATGTCCCTTAGGTAAAACCATAAAACTGAACTCACTGCCCCTGTGAGTTTCTGAGGCGAATTTATTATGGAAATAAAAAGCCTCCTTTTTCTTCTGAGTTGCAGACTGGCAGTCTCAAACTTCTGACCTTGTGGTTAGCAGCCCAGTTCTTAACCACCCACCACTAAGGCTCTCCCATTGGGGAAAGCATGATATTGTTCAGATTTATTTTTCACCGATTTGTTCCTAATCCCCCCTCCCACAGACGTCTCAAAAACTTGGAAGCAGGCAGTAGGTGGAAATTTGAAAGGGGAGAAGGAACTATGTATTGAAAGGAAAAACCCAGTCACAGATGTAATGCAGGGGTATCGATGACATGAAAAGTCATTACACCTCAGTGGAAGGTTTTCAACTTCATGGAATGAGCACTGGAGAGTGTGGTTTGTACCCTGGGGGCTGGAGCCTCCTCTGGCTCACCTGCAGTGACCTTGGGTTGCATCTTGATCCCGGAGCAAAGACTTCTATGCTGTCTTTTCTCAATACTGCTTCCTCTCTGTCCCTCAGGATCTCCAGGGCTTTGCCGCGACACCCAACCTGGTCCAGTCAGCTGGGGATCTCACGCCACCATCTTGCCCATCCGTGATCCAAGGAAGGATGTCCCCATCTCTGACAGGGTTGTGAACCAGGTATAATTCATCTTCCGAACGGCTCCCATGCCCTGTATCCACTCCAGTTCCTCTTCCTGAAGTGGATTCTTGGGCTGGACGACTGCGTTTCAGTAGACCTCCAGAGTGTGCAGCAAGAGAATGGTGAGTTCTTACTGACCGGAATGCTCTTAGCATAAGTGGGGGCTCTGGCCTGATGGCCACTGGGGTAGGAGCAGCTGTGTGCTGTGCTTTCTCAATGAAGGGAAGCAGCCAGCAGCTGGGAGGGTCGTGGGTTCCTGCTCAGTGGTCACTGTAACCTCCTTCGTACCCCCGTGAATTCAAGATTTGGATGTCTGGGTTCCCCTCTCTCGTGGGACTTGGATCCAGCTGCCTGTGGTGACTTCATCCCCACTCAGGACTGGCGCTCTGTGCTGACTGCCAGAGTCTGAAGCTGGAGGAGCTCTGTTGTGGAAATTGAGACCAGCCTTCCAGAGCCATCCCCAGACTACCCACAGCCTTCTTGACGACCCCCGGGCACTGGAACATTTTCTGTGTAGTTGAAACTCCACTTCCATTTCTAATCTAGAGTTCAAGAGCTAAGATTTCTAAAATGACTATTTTACTACCTTCCTAAATAGAAATATGCTTGTATTTCTTGCTGTTTTCCCTCTTACTGTGTTGCATTTTCCGTAGAACATAAACAGGACTTGACATTTTAAAGGCAAAGGAGCTACACATTTTATGGAAGAATTCCCTTCTCTTTCCATGCCATTTAAGTCTACTATCTAAACTGAAATAACCTGCAGCCCCTGGCTCATGCATCTCTTACTGTGAGCAGTCCGACTTCAGGTGCTCTGAGCCAAACTGTGAAGAGACTGTGTGTGTGTGTGTGTGTGTGTGTGTGTGTGTCTTAAGCCTTGGGGAGGAAATAGAAGCCATGAGGGAGTCAGTGTGGGCACTGAGTGCAGGAGACTGATGTCGGTAGAACCCAGAGCATGGTGTCAGGTCCCTCTACAGTCTGACCTCCCCAAGGTCTGAGCCTCTGCATTTGCACACTGGGGTGCCTGGAGCCTCGCTGACCCAGGATGTGTGGGATGTTTCAGGACTCTCAGTCGCAGTTGATAGCGGATGTGGCCGTGGTATTTACCCAGGAGGAGTGGGAGTTGCTGGATCTTCCTCAGAAGAAACTCTACAGCGATGTAATGATGGAGACACTGAGAAACGTGACGTTTGTAGGTAAGATTGACATCTGGGGGTGGGGTGGAGTGCATTGTACACGCTTGTTAATAGTTTTACTGAACAAAATATGTTTTCATCCACGTTGCTTCCTTTCCCCTGATGAAGGATGGAGTGTACTGTTTGTAAATCAGGCCTGGTCTGTTTCTCCCTGGAAGCTTAAATAATCTGGTGTCTGGATGAACATAAAACTGTTCTCACAGTAAGCCCTCAGTGTTCTTGGTAGTAGAAACTCTAAGGCTGTTTAAGTAGCAACATTGTCCCTTAAGGATCACTGTAAGACACTGTAACAGCATGTCACTTGGGTACTTGTAATGAATTTACTGTATTGACACTCTCATTTCGTTGCAAATTATATTTACATTGATTCGCCTTGAGAGACTTGGACATGGAAACAACTGAGCATGAGGGAAATGTTCATCCTTTGAAAGGCCTTCGCTAGTGCTATGAGCACCAGGTCACTTTTACCTGTTAGTATTCCCAGAGGAGCAAGAGGAAGTTGTTGGGACAGTGGACAGTGTTAAGTTTCCAATATGACTGTGTTGCAAAGCTCCTGGAAAGCAAGAAATGTATGAGATCCTTCGTATGTGGAAGGATTTGCATTTGAATCCGCCAGCTTGAGTGTTTGCTTTGTCTTTAGGACACAACCACAGACACCAAGTTTGCTTTGAAATTTGGGACGTTCTCACACCTTTGATCCAGGATATCCTTCCACTTTGAAAGCGGTGTGTGTGTTACATTCAGTATGTGTCTGTTTAGCTCTCCCGAGGACACCAATTTATGCCGCCATCACTCCCAGCTCTACTGGAAACTTTGCATAAAAACTACCTTTTCATCTTTTGTGAAAGTCGTCAAAAGAGCAGCATGTAGCTAACTGCTTCTCTACTCATTGCAGGCTTTTTTCCTACTAATTCCTTTCTGTTTCCTATTTTGAACCTGAACTGGGACGATTGGGTCAGTCTCTCACGATGTGAACAGTGCAGAAAATGTACGCAGTGAACAAACCATGCAGTTCTTCAAGGATGACCCCTGGTCCTCTCTATTTGCCAAAAGCTCCATGTCGTGTGGCAGAGCTGCCCAGCAGGGAGAGCACGGGAGACATGGGAGGTGAGTGTGAGTTTAAGGCGGTCATATTCCCTCAGAAGAGAGTCCTAAAGTGTCCTGATATGAAAATACATTTGTGCATATCCGCATCCCATCCCTTCGAACCAGCTAGTAACGGCCCAGGAATTATTGGTGGAAAGGAGGGCTTTGTAGAGGTTGCACCGTGTGTGAGGCAGGGTTCTCTAGAGAAACAAAACCAGGAGGACATGTGTGATTTCATGTAGATATGGATGTCTATGTATTGATACCCATGTATATATACGGCTTGATATATACAGCACGGAGGAATACAACAACAAATCCACACAGCAGGACAAAGGACTCAGTTCAACTCACTTCCGTGGAATAGTTAATATGCTGGAAGTCCTTCAACTCATGAGGGCTGCTGAGTCCACGCTCAAGGAAGCAGACAGCTGAGTCTTCTGTTGAGCAATGCAGACAGTCCGGCCACAGGCAGCAAACAGCAGGGAGGGTCACCAACAGTCAGCAAGACAACAAACAATGCCCTATAGTCCCCAGCTCAAGTGATGTGCACACCAGCAACGTGGCAAAGCAGGAGTTGAGGCAGAGAACTAGCAGCCGCACACTGGTCTGATCACTAGAGAGAGGGGGCCGGCCTTGCTGAGCCATTTATCTCTGCCCTCCAATCAAACTACGACCTTGTTAATCCCATATGTTCGAATTGGCCAGGCTGGCACAATAAACCTGTCACACGCAGCAACCGAATGTGTTTCCTTCACATATTGACTCCAGCTTAGACAGGCATCAGTGTCCCACTAACATCGTCCGTCATGTGTATTTGCCACCTTCCAAATGCTGGCAGTAATCACAGAGACTTTAGGATCCAAACGTGTCAGGCGTCATATGCCTCTGTTGCTCTCATTTACCAAATATCCTCAAAGTATAAGCCAACCCAAATATCAGCCGAGGCTCCTAATTTTACCACAAAAACTTCATTTAAATAGTGCTGAAAAACTCGGCTTATACACGAGTATGTACACTACATTAGCAACCACTAAAGTAGTAAATGTATTCAACGCTCCGATGTACACTAATATATATTCATATCTGTGTGCGTGTGTACATGTGTATATCATCTTAGCTGTAACATGTTTATAGAATCTTTGCAAACAACACTTTTCTTAACTCGTGGAATATTTGAGAAATAACTTAGACACAGAGTCAGCAAGTCTTCTATTACGAAAATAATTCCACTCATGCCATTAACCTCCCTGGTGGTAATCGCGAGTGTGGCTGGGGTAAATGTTAACTGTGAGAAGCGGTAACCCTGAGCCACACTCGGGATTGCACTGCAGAGAAGTCCCGTATCTGTTTCCTCCGCAGTGATCACAGAGCGATCTGACTTCCTTGTCTGATCTGCATGCAGTGTCCTTCCCTGCACTGCACGGGGGCAGAACTGGGCGGGAAATTCAAAACTGCAAGTCTAAAAGAGACATACACACACACAGTGATACAGTGTAACATGTGAGGATTACATTGTATTAAAGCAAATCACCTCAGATTTGTCCCTAGATCAGTCTCCAGTGCCTTGCCTGCCCTTTTTTACTGTCATTTGGAAAAATTTTTGCATGGAAATTTTTTGCCCATAGCATCAAAGAAGTGTCACTTTAGCACAAAAGGAGTTTTAGATCAGATAAATGACAGCAACGGTGACTTAGAATTACATGGAGAATTGTGTATTAAAGTTTATCATACCTGGACTGGTTTTTTTTTTTTTACATTTTACTAGGGGCTCATACAACTCTTAACACAAGCCATACATATACATACATCAATTGTATAAAGCACATCCGCACATTCCCTGCCCCAGTCCTTCTCAAAGCATTTGCTCTCTACTTGCCCTCAACATTTTCACAGTATTTGCTCTCCACCTAAGCCCTTTGCATCAGGTCCTCTTTTTTCCCCCTCCCTCATGTGCCCTTGGTAATTTATACATCGTTGTTTTGTCATATCTTGCCCTATCCGGAGTCTCCCTTTCCCCCCTTCTCTGCTGTCCCTCTCCCAGGGAGGAGGTCACATGTGGATCCTTGTAATCAGTTCTCCCTTTCCAACCCACTCACCCTCCACTCTCCCAGCATCGCCCCTCACACCCCTGGTCCTGAAGGTATCATCCACCCTGGATTCCCTGTGCCTCCAGCCCCCATATGCACCAGTGTACAACCTCTGCCCTATCCAGTCCTGCAAGGTAGAATTCGGATCATGGTAGTTGGGAGGAGGAAGCATCCAGGATCTGGGGGAAAGCTGTGTTCTTCATCAGTACTACACCGTACCCCCTGGACTGTCTTATAAGAGAGGTTAAAATGAATAATTTCTTAAGAATTACAGGCCTACAATATAAAACAACCGATTTTATGCAAAACAATGTACCACTTTGGGTACAAAATTACTGGCATAATTAGACCGCGTTTATTCTGTGAAATGTAAGACGGGCACAGAGCATGCAAGTGCAGTGTTTGGTGATGTTGACCAAAGCGCACATTTACTCCCAACAGCATTTTGCTTATTTTTCACAGAAATCTTCAAGTAGAGAAACTCTGTGAAAGTCATGAAGACAATCAGTGTGGGGAAACCTCCCACCAGGCTCCAGATCTGACTGCAATACAAAGCAGTCTTCCAGAAGGAAATCCCTTTCGGTGCTATGCATGCGGGACAGTCTTCCTGGATCCCTCATCATACCATCACCATGTCAGATCTCACCCAGGATGCAATACCTGGAGCAGGGATCAGTGTGCAGAAACTGACAGTCGTCACGGTAACCAAGCCACTGCTGCAAGCACTCCCAGAAGACAGAAATCCCATATTCAAAAGGGATGTGGGAAGGATTCCCGTTGTCCAGCAAGCCTTAGGCATCCTGTGGGAACAGGCACTGGTGAGAAAAGCTATGAAGGTCACAACTGTGGGAAACATTTCTATAGTTTTTTATCCCTTTCGGCACACGTGAGAGATGGTAGGGATGAAGGTCAAGAATTTTCCAAACCCTATGGTGATCCTTCATCCCTGGTTTCACAGAAAGCATTTGATAGCTCTGACAAGTCTTATGTAGGCCAGGAATGTGGGAAAGAATTTAGGTCTTCGACCTCCCTCACCCAACATAGGCAAACTCACAAGGGAGAAAAGCCTTTCAAATGTAAGGAATGTGGCAAAGCCTTCACTACTTCCTCATACCTCACCATCCATGTCAGACTTCACCTTGGAATAAAGCCTTATGCATGTACGGAATGTGGGAAATTCTATGGACATCCCTCACACCTTTCTAGACATCTAAGAATTCACAGTGGAGAAAGGCCTTACGAATGTAAGGAGTGTGGCAAAACCTTTCGGCTTTCTGAAACCCTTAGGAAACACATACGAATCCACACTGGAGAGAGGCCTTATGCATGTAAGGAATGTGACAAAGCCTTTCCTAATTCCGAAAGTCTTATTAAACACAAACGAAGCCACAGTGGAGCAATGCCGTATGCATGTAAGGAATGTGGCAAACCCTTTCGATACTCATATAACCTCAGGACCCATCTAGTGACTCACAGTGGAGAGAGACCTTATCAATGTAAGGAATGTGGCAAAACCTTCAGCCGCCCCGATTGCCTTTCTCAACACACACGGATTCACAGTGGGGAGCGTCCTTATGAATGTGAAGAATGTGGGAAAACTTTCAGGTCTTCCTCCCACCTTGGTGTGCACAGAAGAGCACACCTCGGACTGAAACCTTATGAATGTAAGGTCTGTGGGAAAACCTTTGGACAGCTGTCAAACCTCAATACACACATGATCACACACAGCAGAGAGAGACTTTATGAATGTAAGGAATGTGGGAAGACCTTTACTCGCCGCGACTGCCTGTCTCAACACGTACAAACCCACACCAAGGAGAGACCGTACGAATGTAAGGACTGTGGCAAAGCCTTCAGCCGGGTCACGTACCTAACAGAACACAGGAGGATCCATAGTGAGGAGAGGCCGTTTGAATGTGAGCAGTGTGGGAAAGCCTTTAAGTATTCCTCACAACTCGTTGTCCACAGAAGGATTCACAGCGGCGTGAGGCCTTACGAATGTGAGGTGTGCCAGAAAGCCTTTCGCCAGTCCTCAGCACTCACTTACCACAAAAGGATTCACGGCAATGTCAGGTCTTCTAAGTGTGATCAAGGCGGGAGAGCGATTGTGACCAAGCTGCCCTCGCAAAACAGAGGTGGACTCAGAGTGGAGAGAGGCATCATGCATGTAAAGAACCTGTGAGACCTTGTAATGATTCCTCATGTATTTGTAGACATAAAAATCAATTCACGGGGGTGTTTGAATGTCAGCATTGTGTGAACACTTGTAGAATTTTCTGAACTCTAACAATATATTAAGGATCCACACCAGGGCCGGGGGTGAGGAGGGGGCTTGAGACAGCTTTCAGCGAGGTTAGAACCTGCATGATACAGAACACTCATGTTGCAGACGAACAAAGTGCGCAGAACATCCATCTCCTTTTTAGTTCGTTATTTTTACGTCTTACCTGGGTTGTCAGTAAACATAAACAAGCCAACTGCAGAGCCGTGGTTCTCAGCCTTCCTAATGCCAGGACGCTTTAATACAGTTACTCATGTTGTGATCACCCCAACCATAACATTCTTTTCGTTGCTACTTCATAACAGTCATTCGCCTACTATTAGGAAAACAGCGACCCGGTGAGAACCATGGAGTTAGAAAGTTACAACCTTAAAACTAAATAATTTTTTTTAAGAGGAAGTTTCAACCTTATCCTCTTACGTTCCTCTGGGCCCATTTAGAATTTGTTTCAGTTAATATTTTCTACCTTTTGCTTGAGTTTTCTCTCTTTGATTTGTATTTTTTTAATTAAAAGATCATTTTATTGGGGGCTCTGACAACTCAGTACAACACACACATGAATTGTATCAGACATATTTGTACATACATTGCCACCATTTTTTAGACATTTAATTTCTATTGAAGCATTGGTATCGGCCCTCCTCAACCCGTTTTTTTAATAGTGGTTTTTTTGTGGTGATTTTACTGTATCTGTGATCCAAGTTAGGAAAATCGACAAAAACTGCATTAATAATTATGTTGCCAATGGCAGCGGGTATGGGGGTAATTTGGGTGCTAATCAAGAGTATTGGGCGAAAATGTTCAGAAATTATTGTTTTGATACAACTCTTCTCAATATCAGTATACAGTTGATTGTACGGTATGTGAGTTATGTGTTCATTAACTTATTTTTATAAAATCTGCAATGGTTCAAATAAAGCTTCCAGAAATAGCCTTTAACAAATGCTGTTTTGTATTTTTTTTCCAAGATTTGTATGGATGATATTTTTCATGCAGTTTAGTTTTCTGTTAGGTTTCTACGGGCAAACAGAACCTGGAAGAAAGTGTATGTGGGAGTGGACATTTATTCTTACTCAGTCTCTTCTCAAGGTGAAGATAACTTTTATAAATGTGCTAGAGAAATATAGTAGCTTTCTGTTCACCTTTTGCAAGTAAAAAGGGTGCATCGTTCCACTACTGAAACACACAAACACACCCAAAAAAGAAAGTGTTTGTGGGCCTGCCGTCTACACTTGAGACCACAGGGCTTGGTGCACCAGCACTAGTGATGAGGCACATTTCCATAGTCCCCCCACCCCAAACACAGCATGTAGCACAGGGTGTGTGTCTAGATAAACAGCCTAGAAAAACAAATTCATAGACACTTGTGTAAAGGAAAGCTTTATAAAAAGTCACTGTACATTAAGAAAACATCCCAACCCAATGCATATCAAGTCGATAAGCCCAATGTTAGCCCATATGTCTGACACCAATCTATAAATTCCTCTAAAGACTCGTGCAAAACGTAATGATGCCAAATCCAGGATGATCACGACAGGCCAGTGGGTGGGAAGTCTTGTACATCCACAGTGGAAGCATCTCAGCACTGGCATAGGTCTCCATGTGGCTCCTCCAGCATAGGGCACTGGTCTCAACAGGAATGTCTCCCAGGGAGTGTGTGTGTCCCGCCTCCAGTGAGCTATTTATCTCCTTTGTGCCACTAAATGAGATCATCAAGTTGCATTCTGATAGGCCACTCAACCCCCTGAAGTGGACAGGTTTTGTAACTGCCACATGCCACAGAACATCTGTTGAGATGTTAGGTGATGGCCATGCTAGCCACCATTACACAGCTGAAAGCCATCCCTACAAGGGAATGGGGGCACAATTGTAGAGTCTATTAATTTTTGCAGGGAAGTTGGTTCTTAGGCATGTAAAGCTGACCTGGCTATAGCAGTGGCAAATTTAACCAAAATGTTTAGATAACAAATTTTAATTGGGTAAAGATCCACAATTATCTTTGAAAATGCCGGCAGTGTCTATCGGCAGACCCCAGAGCTAGGAGAGGCCCCAGATATGGCTTGCTGGAGCCTAATTTGTGTCCTGCAAAATGATGGACAGGTGGGCGGTTCAGTGTCCCTAAGGGGAACGTAAAGGTGTAGTTAAAACTGAAATCTGAGTTAGCCAGGAGGCGGATCACACAAACTAATTACCTTCCTCCCTTATATTGCAATTGATAAAACAGTCACCACATGAGCAGCCCCCGGAATCAGATTTTCCCATAGTTCATGAGAGTGTTTTGGAAAGCTGTATGCATAGGTAGGCATGTCCCTATGTGGTATGAATAATTCAGGGGAAAAGGTTTTTGGGCTTTTAGGTTCAGGAGGTGGTGTCACTGTTAAGAGCCATGGTTGCTCACTACCCCTGAATTCAACCTGGGTCCAACCTTCCTACAACGTAGGAAAGACTATGAGAAAGTAGGAAAATCCTATTGTACACAAGACTTTAAGGCAGTCCAGCTGAGCTAAGCCTTTTGTCACAATGATGCCCATAGATCTGTGGGAAGAGATCTGTTAAAACAGTGGGGGACCCACCTATATATGCTTTCCCAAACTCTACTATGATGAGGAAATTGTATTTTAAGGGGGGGGGGGGGGACTGGATAAAATTAACGAGCAGATTCTTTTCCAATCGAAGCTATTCCTAAGTATTACCATTACAGTTTATGGTATTTACATTTTTGGCACAGTGGCCACTGTTGTGAAGCCTGTTCACATTAAACTATCTTGGAAGTCAAGTGATCCAGGATGGGTAGATCAGTGGTCCCTTCATGAAGAAAAATGGTGGCAGGTGTTATGGGAATTAGTGTTATGGGAATTTTATTGTGAATTAGGTGGAACAGGGACCCAAAGCCCACCTGTAGGCAAATGGACATCCCCTTACAGAAAGGTCACAGGGAGGAAATGAGCCAGTCAGGGTGCAGTGTAGCAACGATGAAACATACAACTTCCCTCTGGTTCTTAAATGCTTCCTCCCCCTGCCACCCCCCACTATTATGATCCCAATTCTACCTTACAAATCTCGCTAGACCAGACACAGGGAAACACAGGGAATCCAGGACAGATGATCCCTTCAGGATCAGTGGTGAGTGGCAATACCAGGAGAGTAGAGGGAGGGTGGGGTAGAGAGAGGTAACCAATGATAAGGATCTACATATATCCCTCTCCCTGGGGGATGGACAACAGAAAAGTGGGTGAAGGGAGACGTCAGAGACTGTTAGACATGACAAAGTAATTTATACATTATGAAGGGTTCATGAGGGAGTGGGGCGGTGAGGGAGGGAAAAATGCTGATACCAAGGGCTCAAGTGGGAAGTAAATGTTTTGAGAATGATGGCAACAGATGTACACATGTGCTTGACAAAATGGATAGATATATGGATTGTGGCAAGAGTTCTACGAGCCCCCAATAGATTAATTTTTTTTTAATATCTGTGGCTTAAGCTCAACATAATGTTGGGGTTTTTTGTTTTTTTTTTTTTTTTTTTTTTTTTGCACGCTAAGGATGCATTTGCTTTCATCTCCCTGCCGGAGAAAGTACCAGCCTTTTGTATCAGCCCATTTAAGCCATCCATTCCTTACGATCCCTAGGCCAAGCTCTTACTTAACAAGTTCCCAGTATTCTATAATCCCCATTATTCAATTAGAAGGGCACTTCTATAGGAAACTGCATGTAGCCTTGTGAACTCAGTTTGTTTTATTTTCTATCTACCCAACATCTGATGTATCTAGACCAGAATGCCACTTTTCCAGCCCGAGAGACAAAGCTGATCCTGAGATGATCTGGTGCCACAGCACCAGACAAAGCTGATCCTGAGATGATCTGGTGCCACAGCACCAGTGGTGATTGGGAAGCAAGTTTGCTAAGCTTGCACCAGGTCTCGGATATGCTTGTACTTCCATGATGACCGTGAACCTTTGCGGATTCCTCTATAAAGAGTACAACCCCATGTAGAAATGTATGGTGGGGGTGAGGAAAAGCAGAAAGCACCCAATCCTTTAAACCCTGATCCCATCCCTAAGTTGCAGGACTAGGCTTTGTGTTTTCACGGAGATTGGACCACAGCCAAGACACAGAGCTCTTGTTGCAAACAGTATCAGAAATGCTCAAAGAGATCTTGCCTGTCTGTCAGGATGATAATTGCCACCAACCTGGCTTCATAGCCATTGCCAGCACCACTGCTGTCACCAGAGGGCATTACAGGTGTCCATCAGAACTGAACATTTTGTGCAGAAATGGCAAGACGACTGCCATCAGCTCTGGGCCACTCAGCCTAAGGTGGATGACCAATTGGAAGGGAAAGGGTGCGAGCTACCTTAGACTGTTCAGTGTTTGGGAGACCAGATGTGCACTGGCATTACCGATGGATGCTGAAATGTGACTGGAACATTCCAGATTTTTGCATCATCTCTGTACGAATGACACCTTCCATGACGGGTCCTTAAATGGACACCATGCTGCCAGGATATAAGGGGGAACATATCATTAGATAGTAAATGGCTAAGGAAAGAGATTTTCAATGCAGTGAGGGATGGGTTTGAAAGATCATCTACAACTCACGGTTAATCAGTTGGTGGGACAGATGGGTTTAACCCGAAGGCCTGGTTTCAGAGTTTCATGCATGGTGTGCTTTCCGGTTTGGTGTTATGACTTACTGTTATGGGTGTTATCTTTTCAGTATCATGATGTTTTCACAGAAGGATATGTGGTATACAGAGAGCAGTCGCATCATGTCTGTAAACTTCTTGAAGTTAAAATATAGGAGGGGAATGTAGGAAATGGGGGATTGGAAGGATGAATACGTCACCCTGCTACCTGACTCTTGACCACAGGCCTTGGTACGACCAGCACTAGTGCTGTGGCACACCTCCACGTTGCCAACACAACGAAGAGCGCACCAAAACGCATCCTCCGGTGTGCTAGTCAAACGATTTCGTGTCAGAGTGAAGATAGGAAAGTGTCGGGATGGAGTCTGGCCTGTGAATCATGCCACACAGCCTGATGGCTCCTTATGGGAGTGACTTCATGAGGAGCATCCTGGGAACCTGCCTCCCTCTCTGCCTTCACCTTCCAGTTGGTGAGCCAAGCTGAGACCTGGGAGGGTCCTGTGATGGTTTTCCCACCATTTGACACAAGAGTTTCATCCACCGGCCTGTTGTCTTCCTAAATTTTGCACCGTTGCATATGGCTGTGTATGGAAGAGGCTCTCCTATCAGACTTATGGATTTGAGTTGGACAGGGCTGGGGTGCTGCTTGATAGACTTCTAGCTGACACATATATCAGTCACTAGCCCAGTGGTTAATATGGAAAGCTCTGGAGACTTTGACATGAGCAGCTGTACTATGCAAACCAGTGGTTCTCAACCTTCCTCATGCCGCAACCTTTTCCATACAGTTCCTCATGTGGTCACCACTCCAACCATAACATTATTTTCCTTGCTACTTCACTGTCATTTTGCTATTTGATGTTATATGAAGCAGAATACACCATTACATTCTACACAGTGTGTATGAGATAACATACCGTATATGCTCGTGTATAAGTCAAGTTTTACAGCAAAAAAATGTGCTGAAAAACTGGGGCTCGCCTTATACACGGGTCAGTGGTACCCCAGCAAGGTGTAACATCTCTGGGGTGATTGCCATTCCTCCGCTGTTCATTCAAAATCCCATTGACACTGCAGGGCTTTGAATGCTTGTTTTTTTTTTTTTTTTTTTGAATGCTTGTTTACTCACATCTAAGCAGAGTCGTCCTATGATGTGGACGGCTCCAATTCACACAAGCACCCATAGTGATTCACATACGCTGGCAGCTGAACTGGTAAGGATGTGTCTGTGGCTGCGCTCCGTCTCTCCCCTCTGGTCTCTGTGTTAATTCACATCCTGCATTTCCCACCCTAGGCTTATACTCCAGTCAATCAGTTTTTCTGGTTTCCCAGGTAATAATTAGGTACCTCGGCTTGTACTCAGGTCGGCTTATATTCGAGGATATACGGTACATATTCTCTCATCCGTTATGCCTCCCATTGATCTTGAAACTGTGATTTTCCAACTCTTGCTGTCTAAAAGGCAGTGATGGGACTGCTTCAGCTCCTATACTTCCAGGTTCCCCTATGAACAGACACCAGATATACAAAAGCTGACTAACTTACATAGAAGTCAAACTAGACAACACGTTCCTAAAGATGGGGAGCTAAAATGATAATAATGAAAAAGATGTGGAACTTGGGGGAGTGCAGCGGAACAGCAGGGGAATGGAGTGGCAAGGTCCCCAGGGAATGCTGAAAGTGGACTTTGGGGCCAGGGCGTGGTGCCCCAACAGACTGGACTGGAAAACGCTCCTAAGGGCCAGCAAACGATCCCTGAACTAACTACAAGCTTTTCTCTTGTGAACTGTTTTGTTCTGTTCTTTTTCAGTGGTTTGTTTTGGTTGTTTTGTTGTCTGGTTGTATACTGTTGCTTTGTGTTCCTGTCTAGTTTTCGTGCATGTTAGTGACTCCACAGGTCTGTCTGAATAGGACAGGCTGGATGAACTATCTGGAGGAAAAACAACAGGACTGACAGTTCCGGTGGGGAATTTCGGGGGCGGGGAGGTGGTGGGGTAAGGAAGTGGTGTTAACAAACACAGGGAAAAGGGAAAAACATGGGACCTAAAATGGTAGAGAGGGGGGAGTGGCAGGCCTGGTGGGGAATGATCAAGGGTAACGTTGCTTACAGAAGAGGTATAGCTGTAGCCCAGGTAGGTCGGAGCATGGTAGTAGGGCAGGAGGAAAGTCAAGGGAGATGGATGAAAGAGCTAGGAGTCAAGGGGCATTTATGGAGGTCTAGACAGACATGTACATGTACATGCAAATATATATATGAGGATGGGGAAATAGATCTATGTGTCTATATTTATAGGTCAAGTATTAAGGTGGCAGAAGGACCTTGGGCCTCTACTCAAGCACTCCCTCAATGCATGAATACTTTCTTTTATTAAATTGGAACTCTACGATGCTCACCCTCCCGACACAACTGCTGAAGCCAAAGTGGGTGAACAAGTAAATGTGGTGAAGAAAGCTGATGGTGCCCGGCTATCAAAAGAGATAGTGACTGGGGTCTTGAAGGCTTGAAGATAAACAAGCGGCCATCTAGCTCAGAAGCAACAAAGCCCACATGGAAGAACACACCAGCCTGTGTGATCACGTGGTCCCAAAGGGATCAGTTACCAGGCATCAAAGAACAAAAAATCATATCATTGACTGCACACCTCCATGATACGATCGCTGAAGACAAATGGGTGCACAAGCAAATGTGGCGAAGACAGCTGATGGTGCCTGGCTATCAAGAGATAGCATCTGTGGTCTTGAATGCTTCAAAGTGAACAAGCGGCCATCTAGCTCAGAAGCAAAAAGCCCACATGGAAGAAGCACACCAGCCTGTGCGATCACGAGGTCCCGAAGGGACCAGGTATAAGGCATAATGCAACAACAACAAATATACACACACACACACACACACACACATATACCATATTGAATGAAGGGGGAAGTGCAGAGTGGAGACCCAAGGCCCAAGTGTTGGCCAATGGAGATCCCCTCATAGAGGGGTTTAGGAGAGGAGATGGGTCAGTCAGGGTGCGATGTAGTACCGATGAAGAACACAGCTTTCCCCCAGATCCTGGATGCTTCCTCCCCCCAACTACCATGATCCGAATTCTACCTTGCAGGGCTGGATAGGACAGAGGCTGTACACTGGTACATATGAGGGCTGGAGGCACAGGGAATCCAGGGTGGATGATACCTTCAGGACCAAGGGTGTGAGGGGCGATGCTGGGAGAGTGGAGGGTGAGTGGGTTGGAAAGGGGGAACTGATTACAAGGATCCACATGTGACCTCCTCCCTGGGAGATGGATGGCAGAGAAGTGGGGGGGGGGAGAAGGGAGACTCCGGATAGGGCAAGATATGACAAAATAACAATCTATAAATTATCAAGGGATCATGAGGGAGGGGGGAGCGAGGAGGGAGGGGGAAAAAAGACCTGATGCAAAGGACTTAAGTGGAGAGCAAATGCTTTGAAAATGATTAGGACAATGAATGTACAGATGAGCTTTATACAATTGATGTATGTATATGTATGGATTGTGATAAGAGTTGTATAAGCCCCTAATAAAATGTAAAAAAGAAAAAAGCAAAGATGCGGAACTGTCTCTTAGGAGTAAAGAAATTCAATTTCTGAAATATAAACTTTAAAGTTTACAAATTGACAAACCATTAATAGCAACTTTCTCTGCTCCCAAAATTATTTGATGATGGAAATAATCACTTCCATATGTCCCTGCATTGATAAGCCCTAGGCCTAATGCCTGCATAGGGAATACGGCAGGTCATGGTCCTGATGGCATGATACCTAAAGGCTGGGCAGCTGACCCTGGAACACAGAGCAAAGGCACACTTTAGGAAGGTCTTGGCGGGCTGAGGCTTCCTAGGCCTATGCACCCACAGTCAGGGCGCCTGGGTTTTCTAGGAAGGGTTTCCAGAGATAGCTTCAGAGTGTGGTTTGGGGGAAGTTTCAAGTGTGTTTTGGGGGAAGTTTGGTTTTTTCTTGTTTTGTTGGGATATTCTTTACAGTGGGGAAGTGAAGTTGTTTATTCTAGGCAGTGGAGGGGCAAGTTGGTTTGTTCTAGATTCAGGAGCAAATCGGACTTTTCTCCTCCAATGGTAAGGTCAGCGATGCAAAACCAGGAGATGCTTGTCGGGAGAAAGGCAAAGCTTTCCATTTTACAAGGGATCTAGCCGTGGAAACCCCGGGGGCAGTTACCTGTTCTATATCACCCCTGATTCGTCATTGACCCCCACACCAGGGCATTTCTTTTAGGAATGTCCTAGGACCCAGCAGTATGAGTGTTCCTTTTGGTTTTGTCACAAGGTGTAGGTGCAATCAATGCTCAGGTGCATGTCTCACCGAGTGTCTGCAGCAGAGCAGTCCTTTCCGGTGTTCTGCAGGACCCCATCCAAAGTTATTTCCCTTGCCTCGCAAAACACTGTCTCCTGCACACCTTCCCAGGTTGAGAACTCCTGTGTTAAGCCAATCCCATGAACTATGCCAAAATTTTGAATTTTCTGTTTGATGCCCAGCCTTTATTCAGTGTAGTAATCACAAATGCATGAAATGACAAAAGCAGAAACACGAACAATTTGTTGCCTCGCTACACAAACTTGGTGGATACTTAGCACAGGAAGGATTCCTCTAAGCTCCCGAAACCACACTTTCAAAGTTAGCCTGTGGTCATGGACTTGGCAGGAGACCTGGGACACAACAGATTTCAGGGGAAAGGCTTCATGAAGACCTTGGCAGTGTGAGGCCCAATGGGCCTGGCACAGGCAGAATGCCATGGACTTTATTAGGGGAGTTTTGCACAAACTATTGCAAAAGGGCTACTGGTTTCCTTACCTATGAAATGTTTGCTTCTCTGACAAAATAACGATGTATAAATTACCAAGGGCATATGAGGGAGGGGGGAGGGGGGAGGGAGGGAGGGAAAAAAGAGGACCTGATGCAAGGGGCTTAAGTGGAGAGCAAATGCCTTGAGAATGATTGGGGCAGGGAATGTATGGATGTGCTTTATACAATTGATGTATGTATATGTATGGATGGTGGTAAGAGTTGTATGAGTCCCTAATAAAATGTAAAAAAAGAAAGAGGAGAAAAAAATGATTAGGGCAAAGACTGTACAGATGTGCTTTATACAATTGATGTATGTATATGTATGGATGGTGATAAGAATTGTATGAATCCCAATAAATTGTTAAAAAAAAAAAAAGAAATGTTTGCTTCTCTTGGGCTGTTCTGGCTGGTGGATTGGCAAGTTTGGTTTCTGCTGGATTGACAAGCAAATCAGTTATGTGTCTCTTGTTCTTGCCCTTTGATGGTCCAATAGAATTCAGTGCTGGACCACACTGGTAGTAAACACCAGTGGATTTTGATGCAAAATGTCAAGAAAATATTGCATCGGAGGTCAAAGGAAATATCGGAATCTGACCCCACACACATCATTTATGTAAACAAAAGCAGTTCATGTTTCAGTGTAAACCTTTTGCACCTGTGTTCCAAGCATTATGTTTTAACTGTTTTTGTGGCTTTATGTACTGTTTTTAAGACTTAAAAACATGGGTCTTTAGAGTTTAACTGGTAACCGTGTTATTGATATTGTTGATAATGTAGTAACCGTGTTATTGATATTGATGATAATTTAGAAACGAAAACAGCGGACCACATTGTTGGGGGAAAGGCCAGCCCCCCACAATTAAGCATGGCTTTGACAGGCACAATTCTACGGTTATGTATACACACAAATATACATACGCGCACATTATAATATATTCATAGAGAGCATGAGAGATACAAGAGATTGAAATAACGGAGTCAGACACATTTCATAATAGCATGTTCACCTCAGCCCTGCTTGGTGGTCTCCATGGAGATAGCAGACAGGAGGGCTGGAGAAAAGGGGAGGGGAAGAGGACAAAGGGAAAGGGAGCAAGAATGGGGAGTGGCCAAGGAGAATCTTTATTGCTAACCGGAGGATTATATATCTTTGAGGGGTGTGCAAGCCCACTCATTACAGGTAAACACATACATCACTGAAGGGGTTGCACTGTAGGTTATACAGTAATGGAAGGGGGGATATACATGCAATAGGTAGAAGAGGGATTGGGGGTATACAGGTAACAAGAAGGGTGGCTCCTACATTCAGGATGGCAGCCTAACTGGATGTCACTGAGTGGCTTGACCTGTTCTCTGGATCTCCATAGAAACCATTAACAGTTGGGAGTAAACCACCCACACAGGGACCAAACCAACGCACAAAAGCCTTTAGGGAGAAGTATCCCATTGTCCTTAACACAGACTGGGCCCTACCAGTTGTCCAGCAACTGACTGCCTTAAGGGAGGATGTCTCTAAGCATCTGACTTGCCACCATATGCTGGCAAATAGCCTCTGTTTGGTATATCTTTAGGGGAGACATAGCTTGGTAAACAATTCTCGATAATGCTACACCACATTAGACAGATTTTTTTTTAAGAGAAAGCCAGCCAGATAAAACTGAAAAAAGGCAAAGAAGGGGAAAAAAAACCCTGAAAAGCAGCTACTAGTTGATTTTATGGAAGGGGATTCCCCTTCCAAACATTGACTGTTTCTCCATAGATCTCGCCACATCTGTGTTCACAGATCCTGATGGTCATTAGTCTGAAGGTATGAGCCATTCCGTAGATGTTGCAAACTTTTTAAATGGTGTGTTTCTTACTGTTATATTCTTTAACTGTGAACTCATTCATATTGAAAATACTGTGTAATGTTTTGTATAAAAATCAAGGTTGAGAGCCTCGGCTAGGTCCCTGGAGAAACTACTGTCTCTTGGTGCCAAGCCGTGGAGGGACCATCCATCCAAATCCTGACCTGCTATTGGCACCATTGGGTCTGCCCACTGACGACTGAAGGTGCTGGACTTAACAACCCTGGGGATGCTTGCTGAGCCTCTCAGATGATACTCTCAGAACTCCTAGACTACTACACGGCATTGCTGCTGCTGGTGCTTCCTGGAAACCACTTTACATGGACCGACCACCAGCTCTTCTTCTGGACTTAATGTTCTCCTATTTGTTATCTTTGCCTGCTCTTCCTTATGAGCTAGTATGCAGCCCTGAACTCTACTACCAGCCCATTTAATTTTTTTTCTGTTCCTGTCTCCTGATTGTAAAACACTACACTAGGAAAACGGATGTCACACTAAAGACAGTATCCTTTTGATATTTGCATCATCAAAAAAAAAATCAAGGTTGAGGTGTAAACGTGGTATTCAAGGAAGGACTAATCCAGCCAGTTATTACTTGTGGGAAAAAATGATTCAGGACTCAACCGCATCGCATCTCAATGCTCCTTCTAGAACGGATTAATGTTGAGGTTTGGGGTGCTACTGTATAATGAAAAAAGAGGTAACATTAGTCTCTCGTTGCCTCAGGGTGAGTTGGGGTGTGCACAGCATAGGGGGCGGTAAAAGAAGAAAGTGGCAATTTCCACACTCAAAGACACACATGCTTCCCACTGGAAAAACCAGATATAGAACCAGTCTTGACCAGCCACAAGCACTTTAGGGGAAAAAATATCTTATCAGAGACCTGTTTTCAAAACCTACCTTCTCCCTAGAATACTTAACAGTCCAGCACCAAACAGTTTCATGGAAACATACATAAAAGAGGTCACTTAAGTTGATTCTGACCCATGGTGACTGCATGTTTGTCAAAGTTATAACTATGATCCGCATGGTCTTCCAGGTGGACAGACTGCCACCCTGTCTCAAACAGCATCCACGGGAGGGGATAGGAATTTAAATCTCAGTCTGTATACTAGCAAGTGAATGTCAAGGTTGCTCAAACTGATTTTAAAACAGATGGAAAACTTCCCTGATTCTAAAGGGCACAATTGGCTGAATCCAATTGTCCGTGACATCTGTTCTGGTTGGCCAAGTTCCTCATAGCTTCTTATACCAGGAGTCCCATGAACCAGAGATGAAAGTTCACGCACAAGAGAAGGTCCCTGAGAGAAAAGGCTGATGACGCACTTCTGTCAAGTTCAGCCGCTGCAAACCCCGTGACACTCAATTACATGCCACACGTGGCAGGAGCTCATTGACCCAGACCAAGCATCTTTCTAAGATCCACTTTCATGGCAAATCATAATTTCATTCACTGCCAAATGAATCCTTTAGGAAAACGCATGTAATAAGATCCCAAAATGTCAGGGTCGTCTTGGTTTTGGGGAAAAAAATCCAAGGCACTCATTTATTGAAACATAGTCTTTATTGTGGTAGTATGGAATGGATCTTACAAGACCCTGGAGGTAAGTTTATATACATGGAACTAGAGTCAACATTCAGCATACCTGAATTACAGAGCCTGAAATGTTGTTTTAGAAACAGGGAATAAAAAAAAAATTCAAGACAAAAGGTAATTTTCATTGGAGTCTTTTCATATCATATTCAATTTAACTTTCCAATGTATTACAAATTAAGACAAATCCCACGTCATATAATTCATGTAACATTATGACCTATTATATCATATGGAATATTTGAACTAGAAGGTAAAGGATCATTTGGAAAAAGTGATTGAAGTTCCCAGTACAAGGATTAATGATAAATGGCTCTATGTTGTGAGGCAAGTGATTACAATATATAAGCATTACTAATAGATTTGTAAACAAATAGGCCAATGTAAGATGAAAGATATACTCCCATAATGTCAAAGTGTGGTGCTATGTGCACTTAAAGGGTAAACAAGTCGTTCCTTCCTTTTCAAAGTGGAAATGAAAAACCGCATTGAATATGAAAACAAACATAGAAAATTTAACTCAATAAAGAACAAAATCAACGAAACATTTTAGAAACAAAATGGCATTTGCTAAGCACAATTATACGAAATTTGATTTGTAATACCTAGAGACATCAATCAAGGTAGAATGTGTCTTCGAATGAAAAATACTGAACCCTGAGAAACAGATATAGAGTGAATGGCAAAGAATAATTTCTCCTAGTCACACAAATACCTGAAATTATCCCTTATTCAAATTGCTATGTTTTATCTAACAGTCAAAGTGTCCTTTAAATTCAATTTTAGAAAGAGCAGTAAGGATGAAAAGCCCCACTTTTGGCCTTACTACGCGAGTGCAAATGATTGAAGAGGAATATGAGGAATGGCTGAGGGCTTCTCACAATGCTTCCCTCATGAGCCCTACCCAATGTGACATCTCTTGTGTTTGGCCAAGCTACTGGCTTGAGTGTAAACTTTCCCACACTCCTCACATTTATACGGCTTCTCTCCACTGTGAGTTCTCCTGTGAACAAACAGCAGTGAGGAACTCCTGAAAGCTTTCCCACATTGTTTGCATTCATAAGGCTTCTCTCCAGTGTGGATCCTTATATGATTATGCAGGTAAGAGGAATTTGTAAAGCCTTTCCCACAATGCTGACATTCATAAGGTTTTTCTCCACTGTGAGTTCTTTTATGTGTGATAAGATGTGAAGAGCGAAGGAAAGCTTTCCCACAGTCCTTACATTCATACGGCTTCTCTCCAGTGTGGATTTTGGTATGTTTGGAAAGGGATGCACAAGTCGCAAAGGCTTTGCCACACTGCTGACACTTATAGGGTTTCTCTCCAGTATGAGTTCTCACATGGTTAGCAAGGACGGTGCTATAATTAAATGCTTTCCCACATTGCTCACATTTATAGGGCTTCTCCCCTTTGTGGATTCTCATATGCTTGGTGAGATAGGTGAGGACCTTAAAGGCTGCCCCACATTCCTTACATATGTGAGGTTTCTCCCCGGTGTGAGTCCCTTTATGCACATTGAGGGCTGAGACTACCTTGAAAGCTTTCCCACACTGTTCACATTTATAAGGTTTCTCTCCACTGTGGGTCCTTAGGTGTTTAGTAAGGTCTGAGTTAGAATGAAAAGCTTTCCCACATTCTTTGCATGCATGAGGCTTCTCTCCAGTGTGAGTTCGCATGTGCTCAGACAGACAATAGGAACGACTAAAAGTTTTCCCGCACTCCTTACATTCATAAGGCCGCTCTCCACTGTGAGTTCGGAGATGTGCAGTAAGGTGTGAAGAACGTCTGAATGCTTTCTCACATAACTCACATTGGAAAGGTCTGTCCTCAGAGTGAGTCAGCATGTGGTTACAGAGGTACTGGTAACGAGTAAAGGCTTTGCCACAAGCTTTACATTGGTAAGACCTCTGGCCACTGTGACTTTTACCATGTTCCCTGAGGCCTGAGGATTCGCGGAAGGCTTTTCCACATTCCTTGCATTTGAAAGGCTTTTCTCCACTGTGGATTCGTTCATGTATCCTGAGACTTTTAACAAGACGAAAGGCTTTCCCACATTCCTCACATTTATAAGGCTTCACTGAGCTGTGAGTGGTTTTGTGTTGGTTTAGGGTTGAGCTCTGGCTAAAGGCTTTGCCACATTCCTTGCATTCGTAAGGTCTCTCTCCACTGTGAGTCCTTAGGTGTAGAGTGAGTAGTGCAGAAACTCGAAAGGTTCTCCCACATTCCTGACATTCATAAGCCTTCGCCGCACTGTGAGTTCTTCTATGGGCAATGAGTCTGCAGGATAGAGAGAAGGCTTTTCCACACTCCTCACATTTGTACTTTCTCTCCCCTTTGTGAATTCGAGTATGTTGAGAAAGAGATGGAGGTGTACTAAAAGCTTTCTTCCCGCTAGAACTTCTAAGTACTGTAAGTTTTAAGGATGAAGAATGGGCTTTCCTACGTCGCTTAACTTTACCATCCTTCTTGCCCTTGTGAGTTTGCCTATGTTGAATCAGCAATGAAGAGGATATGAATTCTTTCCCACATTCTTCACATGCATGTTTATCTAAGTCAGGAGATGTTTTAGACAAACCTAGTGATGAGGGAACATGATCAGACAGAGAATGATCTTTGTCAGCACACTTACCATCTCTCACATGTGCCCAAAGTGATGAGAAACTACAGAAATTCTGCTCACACTTTTTGCACTTATACTGTTTCTCAACATAGCCTGTCCTGGGAGGAGTCTTAAGGGTTGACGAGGAACTCAAGGCCTGCCCACATATGTTCTCATTAGGGGTGTTTGTTTCTTTAAGCGTGATCTCTGGAGTGTGTAGGTTAGCATGACAGGTACACGTTTCCCCATGCCTCTTACACTCACAGGTATTGTCACCTGTGTGAGTTCCCAGAGGATGATCACATGATGAGAGATCTGAGAAGGCCTTTCCACGCTGGCTGCACTGAAATGGATGTTCTTCTGACGGTTTGCTGTGGGCCACAGTAACATTGAGAATCTGGCTGAAAATCCTTGCACAATGACTGTCTTCATCCTTTTTACAGAGCTTTTCTGCTTCTTGATTTCTGTAAAAAAAATGATCACTAATCTTAGAACTAAATGTCTCTTTATTTCACAATCATGGATGAACATGTAAAATTGTCATGAATCTGCGAGCAGCTACAGGTCCACCTGGATGACCATGAGATAAACAAGTGAGACCCCTGGTGATGGAATGAGGGACTCAGTAGGCAGCACTTTAATAGGTCAGCCGTATGGACCCCACGGCAGCTCTGCGGCAGAAACATGAGTTTGTCACTCCCATACAGATGGGGCACTCATCGGAGCAGTAATGCCCTCACCTATAGGGTCTGTAAGAGTTGGAAAGAACTCTGTGGGTGTTCTCTGTCCATGACATAAACATGCACGTGTAGGTACACACAAGCACAACATTGGTGATATCAGGACTTTGTTTCATTCACAAGAAATCAGAAATTTCCAACGTATGTGAGGACAGTGTGTGAAGACGGCTCCTAAAATCTTCAGCTATTTCAGAAGCTGGGTCACTGACAGCACTGGGCAGATGACAAGCACTGAAAGAGGCTGCAGGTGAATGTCAACTGGGAGTGCGACGACATTCTCACCTGGGACCAAACTCATGGGGGAAAATATTTGGTGCTGTGTCACGTGTTTCCTGCATTTCTTTGTGTATCAATATATGTAATAATACCTCCCCAATTACGGAAAGGTCCTAAGGTCTGGAAGTACATGCATCAACACATAAGTGTGCTCTAATGTGAGGGAATGTGTTTCTCTCCTGAGCAATGAATTCCTTCTTTGAATGGCACTCACCCCAAATGTCTCTCCTGGTCTTTACACTGATCTACACGGGCACGCCATTCAGAGACATCTGCGACCAGGGAGCTCCAGGTGTCACTCATTATGAACCGCAGTGTAATCCGTTTACGGGGCACCTTTTCTTCACCATGCAGGCTTTGAGAGACTAGCACGTTCATTCACGTTGAGGTTCAATGAGACAAAAAGGAAAGAATTACTATGGGAAACAGCAGATGTGTTTGACGGCAGACTTAAGACGCATCCCGCTGTATCAGCAATTCGAATTGGACAAAAAGCAATTTTTGAGAAAATATTTCCACCAGGATTGAGCGTGAGAGTGTCAAAAGCTGTCATCGGAGACAGACAGAAAGAGACTGGTCTCATGTCACTATTCAGAGAGCAAGAGGTACTCACAGCAGCTGGACGTGCACTGCTAAGAGGAGCCTGCTCAGTTGTGTGTCCCGTGTCGTCAAGCCAAACAATGCATTTTCAAGTTTGTTTCTGTAAACATAACCGGCTTCATGTCTATAGAGACACTGGCATATCATGTCTGCCTGCTTCTCTCCGACCACAAGCGGGTAGAGCCGACATGATGCTCAGAGCAAAAGCCATGGCATGAAGGACGGCATCCCAGAGCCGTGAGCAGCTCCCTCACCCTCAGCCAGCATATCTCCTTGTTCAGGGGCTCCCAAGAGGAAGGGGCGTCACGTCATTTGCAGTGAAATGAGAACGTCAAACTTGCAGTCAGCACAGTAGCGCTCTCTATGCAAATGCTCCCCGAACCCACAGTCCCCTCTAGAGCAATGCTCATACTCCAAGCATTCACAGAACCATCATCACAAGATGATGGAAACATCACTGATGCACAGATTTAAGTTACAGTGAAACCAGGATATTTCAACTCTGTGAACCAAGGGGTCAGGGCTGATTTATTACACAATATATCTGGCTTTCCATCCCAGGTATTGAAGCATAGCCAGTGAATCTATGTCTGTTCTCTAAGGGAAATTAAGAACACAGAGAAACAAGAACCCCATGCGAGTGTCAGTCTTACCCACGGAGGTCAGGTTTCGCAGCGTGTCCATCATCACGTCTCTGTAGAGCGTTTTCTGAGCATCATCCAGCAGAGCCCACTCCTCCTGCTTAAAGATGATGGCCACGTCCTCAACCGCCACGGAAGCCTGAAATATACCACATGTCCTGGATCAGGAAGGAATTGAGCTCCCCAATATGCAGAGGAACTAAAGGTGAGGAAGACAGGCCTGGAAAACTGATCATTTTACAGGTCTGGCAAAGTGGTATGTGTGCTACAAAAGACTCCCTAGTAAATGTCCATTAACTTTTTCCACAAACTAATGACTTCCTCTTGTTTTTTGGAATTATTTTATTGGAGGCTCTTACAGCTCTGATCACAAGCCCTACATCCAACCATGGTGTCAAGCACATTTGTACATATACTACCATCATCCATTGCAAACATTTTTTTCTACGTGAGCCCTTGGTATTAGCTCATTCCTGGCCTCCCTCAATGACAACTTCTTAAACTACATGATCTCAAAGCCTCACAACAGGCTGTCAACATCTCTCCACACGGTGACTGCACGTTACAGCAGGTGCATCCCTGTGTGCTACGATCTAGGATAAAAACAGCACAGACGAGGGAACTGCTAACTCAGAACATCATTTGTGTGGCAGTGACACCATCTGGTGTCCATGTGGGACTTGAGAGGCTGAAGAGTGGCGGGGTGGAGTCTAGTCTGTCAATCGGGTCACAGCCAATAAGGGCTCTGAGTGGGCATGGTCTTCCCTTGAGGATGCCGGGAAGACTCTGGTATTTCCTCCTTGGAAGTGGGACACATTCTCGCTCACTACTCACCTTCTTGGAGTCCCACTACTGACAAGATCCAAGACTCACTCCCTGGACCTTACACATGGACCTACCCTGGTGCAGCCAGAACCCTGGACCTGGAGAAGCCATGTGGAGACCCCTGCCAGCGCTGAGATGTTTACAACGCCACTGGATGTACAAGACTTCCCACCCTCTTTGCTGTGATCCTCCTCCATTCAGCATCATTGCATGCTGTTCGTGAGTCTGAAGACAAATTTATACATTGGAGTCGGACATATGGGCTAATATCGGACTTATGGACTTGACCTGGATGGGATGGGCTGTTTTCTCCATATTCAATTGCTCCTGTACAGAAACCTCTTTCGTATACACAAGAGTGTCTGTAGATTTGTTTCTCTAGCCTACCCAGACGAACACAGTTTGCTTATGAACACGCAATCTCTCCTTCATAAGATGAAACTCATCCCACACATTGCCAACAAAGAGTGGTAAGAACCTGGGATCAAAGACTGGCCAATTCCTTGAAGTGAACGCTTCTGTTGACTTCACTTATTTTCAAAATGCACTGAATTCTGTGCGTCTGGCCATCATTCTCCACAGCCACATTCGCTGACCAAAAAGTCCTGCCAGACTCTGGGGAACCGAAGGAAAACACCTGTACTCGTGACCCAGCGCTAACTCGCCTGTCAAAACCACCTAAGGTACAATCCTTCCCTTCAGACGGATGACTTCAGTGCACTATTTTGGGGCATGAGGACACAGAAGCCGTCTCATACAGCCAACGCAGAGAGCAAGCAGCAGAAGGCCCTGCCCCCGAAAAGCACGCTCACTTTACAAGTGTGGATGGCCCATTTACGTGCAATTGAAAAGTAGTGGGATCCCACAAACTCCTTAACTCTTTCCTTTTCTCAGTGTCAAGGAATGACTCCCTCTATTAACTGGAAACACAGGGAATCCAGGGCGGATGATCCCTTCAGGACCAGGGGTGTGAATGGCGATACTGGGAGCGTAGAGGGAGGGTGGGTTGGAAAGGAGGAACCGATTACAAGGATCTACATGTGACCTCCTCCCTGGGGGACTAACAACAGACAAGTGGGGGAAGGGAGACGTTGGACAGGGCTAGATATTACGAGAAAGTAATTTATAAATTATGAAAGGTTCATGAAGGAGGGGGGAGAGGGGCGGGAAGGGAAAAATGAGGACCTGATGGCAGGGGCTTAAGTGGAGAGCAAATGTTTTGAGAATGATGAGGGCACTGAATGTACAGATATGCTTTACACAACTGATGCATGTATGGATTGTGATTCGAGTTGCATAAGCCCCTACTACAACGATTAAAAAATAAAACATGTGACTCATTTTGGGGATCAGCAACAAGGAACAAACATCTTTCTATTTCATAAGCCAGCACCGGAAGAAACATAAACGTGGAGGCAGCCTAGGAAGACGTTGCAAACATGTTGGTACATAGCTCATGCTAAGGGCTACAACATTTTAAGCACTGCCTGTTGACAGAAGCAGTCTCATTGAATGTCAATGTATTTTTAAAGTCATGATAGAGATGTTTTGCCTTACAATATCAAGTGTTTACACTAGAAATCCATTTTCAAAATAATAGAATCATTAAACACAAGACTGAAATGTTATTAAAACGTCTCAAACCTGCACAAATCACCAAAGTAGAAATGTGAACTCTGGTTGCAACCAAATCCCTAAGGATATTAGACTTTTTATAGCCATTACACCTCTGCCAAAAAGTAATTTCAAAATAGCTTAAAAGTTTCTAAAGTTCTAACATGCCTTAAGGCTCACCTTAAGGATCACCAGAATCTTGAAGAATCTAAGATTTCAGTAAACTTTTGGAGTAATTTTTACATCGCTTCTACTCTGATTTGAAAAGTTAATCTTCCTGCATTGACATTCTCAGTGGTAACATGCTAAAACTGCAATGCCAGGACTTTAAATACAAATGCGCACCCTTCACATAGTACAGCTACAGAAGAGAGTATTTATCGCCTAAGTTTATAATAAAAAGACTATGGGGCCACCATGCTGTGAGGACGATGTTCCCAATGAGAGCAGCCAGTCCACAGAGAAGACCACATGGCCGGCCCCATGATGAGACAAGACGTCCCTCACTGACCCATAGCCCCATAGGGAACAACACCAGAGACACAGTGTGGGAATTGCACCTGATCTGATCCTGCAGACAACTAAGGGGGTGCAACAGAACAGCAAGGGAATGGAGTGGCGAGGTCCACAGTGAATGCTGAAGGTGGACTTTGGGGCCAGGGCGTGGTGCCCCAATAGACTGGACTGGAAAACACTCCAAAAGGTCAAAAAACAGTCCTTAATCTAACTACAAGCTTTCCTTTCTTGTTGTATTTTTTGTCACTGGTTTGTTCTTCTTGGTTTCTTTGGTATATTGTTGCTCGGCTTTGCTGTCTTGTTTTTGTGCATGCTGTTATCCCCTGAGGTCTGTCTAAATAAAATAGGTTGGATGAACAATCTGGAGGAGAAAAGAAAGGGACCAACAGTTCTGGGTGGGACATGGGAGTGGGAGAGGTAGGGGGAAAGTTTGTGGTGTTAAAAACCCTGGGACAAGACAACAAATGATCCAAATTGGTGGTGAGGTGGGTGTGGGAGGCCTGATAGGGCACGATCAAGAGTAATGTAAGGAAGAGGACTTGCTGAAACCCTGGTGGGGACTGAGCATGATAGTGGGACAGGAGGGAAGTCAAAGGAAATAGAGGAAAGAGCTGGGAGGCAAAGGGCATTTATATGGGTCTAGATAAAACATGTGCATATGCAAATAAATTTACATATGCGGATGGGGAAGTAGATCTATATGCATATATTTAAAGGTTTAGTACTAAGATAGCAGAAGGATATTGTGCCTCCACTCAAGAACTCCCTCACTGCAAGAACACTTCTATTACATTGGCATTCCATGATGCTCACCTTCCTGACACTACCGGTGAAGACAAAGTGGGTGAATAAGCAAATGTGGTGAAAACAGCTGATGGTGCCCAGCTATCAAAAGAGATAGTGTCTTGGGTATTAAAGGTTTAAAGGGAAACAAGCAGCCATCTAGCTCAGAAGCAGCAATGCCCACATGGAAGAACACACCAGCCTGTGTAATCAGGAGGTGTTGAAGGGATCAGGTATCAGACATCATCAGAACAAAAATTCTTTTTTTTGTGTAATATTCTCAGTTTTCAGTCACGACTCATCTGACATCACCAATGTTATCTCTCTTTTTTAAATTTTTAAAATTTTATTTATTTATTTATTTTGCATTTTATTAGGGACTCATACAATTCCTATCACAATCCATACACATACATACATCAATTGTATAAAGCACATCCATACATTCCCTTCTCCAATCATTCTCAAAGCATTTGCTCTCCACTTAAGCCCTTTGCATCAGGTCCTCTTTTTTTCCCCCTCCCTCCCCGCTCCCGCCCGAGAACAAAAATTCTTATCACTGTGTGCTCACCTCCCTGATAGGATTGCTGAAGACAAAGGGGTGCGAAGCATATGTGGTGAAGAAAGCTGATGGTGCCAGGGTAGCAAAAGAGATCCTGTCTGGAGTCTTCAGGGCTTGAATTAAACAAGCGGCCATCTAGCTCAGAAGCAACAAAGCTCACATGGAAGAAGCACACCAGCCTGTGTGACCACGAGGTGTCGTCGAAGAGATCAGGTACAAGGCATCGTCAGAACAAAAAATCTTACCATAGTGAATGAAGTGGGGGGGGGGGGATGAGGAGTCGAGACCCAAAGCCCATTTGTAGGCCACTGGAGATCCCCTTGCAGAGGGGTTTCGTGGAGGAGACGAGCCAGACAGGGTGCAATGTAGCAACGATGAAAAATACAACTTTCCTCTAGTTCCTAAATGCCCTCCCACCCTCCCTATCATCCCAATTCGACCTTGCAAGTCTGGCTAGACCAGAGGATGCACACTGGTACAGATAGAAACTGGAAACACAGTGAATGCAGGGCAGATGATCCCTTCAGTGCCAGTGGTATGAGGGGCGATACCGGGAGGGTGGAGGGAGAGTGGATTGGAAAGAGGGAACTGAATACAAGGGGGGTGAACAACAGAAAAGTGGGTGAAGGGAGACGCTGGACAGGGCAAGATATGACAATATAGTATATATTTTTCTTATTCTTTTTATCTAAACAAGGGAGAGCTCAAACACATTCCACAACAACCACAAATCATGCAGTCAAGTTTTCCATTATTGGGAAAATCACAGGGGTCAGCACATCTGGAGAACAATGGATAAGCCTCACCCTGGGAAAACCAGCTTCATGATCATAGTATCTCCCCTGCCAGGTAAGTATGACAAAAAATAACATATTTTATCGATGGTTCATGAGGTAGGGGGAACGGTGAGGTAGGGGAAAAATGAAGAGCTGATATCAGAGGCTTAGGGGGAGAGCAATGTTTTGAGAATGATGAGGGCAATGAATGTACAAAAGAGTTTTACACAATTGATATATGCATGGATTGTGATAAGAGATGTATGAGCCCCTAATAAAATGATTTTTAAAAAAAGACTAAAGGGAAGGAAGAGTCATGAAGTACATGGATTACATATAAACACCAAGGATGGAGGCCTAACGGGGAAGATAAGGACCCTCATTAGGTATCATTGGTTTCCACACTCTCAGGGCAAGAGCAATCCCACACAAACAGAAACCAGCCTGGAGGCCACACACTGAACCCCGTTAGACTGATCGTTCTGGTCTCACACCTGTGATGACACCAAGGGACAACCCATCCAAGGACAATCCCACCGACAGGATGCTCAACATCCGACCTCACTTCTCCAACCCAAGACACCACCTCACTGGAGCAGTTTGGAATCACACACCCAGTGTTAAGCCTTGAAAACCCCCATAAAAAACACCACTCTCAAAAGAAACCTGTTGAGCTAAGAGATTGTCTCTGAAGACCACGTTCCCATTCACAGCCTCGATGTCTCCATTTCCAGATTCTGGTCTCCGACAGCAGAAACAGCAGAAGGTGAGCATGTGGGGGTCATGACCCCACAGGGACCCAGGGTGGGGTCACATAAGGGTGACAGGTGGTCTCAGGCATCCAAATTTTGAAGATACCTATTTATAAATGTCCATTCTGGTTCCTTCCCACAACGTACCAATCTTTGGTCTTGTACCAAAACTGTACTGGATATGCAACTGTTTTAAGTTATAAAAGACGCAAGAAATGTCCAGTGCCTACAAAACACTCAATAAAAGAAACCTAACTTCATTCTGTTGATTAAAACTCATAGCAACTCTACAGGATAGGGTAGTAGAACGATAGGCAGACCTTGTAGGACAGGGTAGAACGTCCCCCTTTGAGTGTCCGAGACTGTAACTGTCCGTGGGAGTGGAAAGCACATTCTTTCTCCAGAGCTCACCACTACAAATCCAAGACTCCATCCAACTATCGAAACGGACCTAACAGTTCGTCTGAGGGCTGAGGGCTTTGCTGACTCTTTGCCTTTTTGTTTCACTGAGGAACCACATGCCCACAGCTGTACGCACAAAAACCAGGGCTCGCAGACTTATGGTAAGAACAGCCATGTTGGCTGTAGAACTCACCATTTTCTTGCTGGTCATCCTGGGTGTCTAGGACAATGTGCTCTCTCAGCCCAAGGAGCGACTTCAGGAGGAGGACCGGCAGTGCAGAGAGGAACTTTCAAGGTGGATGAATTGCGTTCCTGCACACCGCAGAGATGTGGAAATCCTTCCTGGGTGCACTGCTGTACAAGGTGGTCCCTGCAGAACACTTGAGACCAGTAGGGAGAGTTAAAGGAAAGCAGACGGTGCTGAGAGAGCAGGAAATCGTGTTTTCAGTTTTAGGCTCTGGGCTGCAACCTGACAACACGTGAACATAGAGCTGATCACGGTCCAGGTGACAAAGAACATGCGCACACCTTCATCTTTCCTTTCAGGAGGTGAAGCCCTTCCACGATGCTCTAATTACACCTTTAAATTCGTGTCGAGCGTCTCAATGCGTATGTGAGACTCCTACGCGTTTCACAGTGAACATTTCTGTCGTCCCTTCACCTTTCTCCTCACTTGGTTCTCAAACGCTGGCACATCCTTGCCTATGCTGTCGTTTTGTTTCGTCACCCTTGATAATAAAACAACAAGTAAATCAGAAAAACATTTAGGTTCCCCCTAAGGAAACAGGCTGTTGCCATTTTTCTCACCCTGCCTCCGCCTGACTTCTAAACTTGGACTTTTTGGTTGTAGCTGAATATTTTCTGTCTCCTAATCTTCACACATCTATCATTTTCTGTAGTAGCACTTCATGTTATTCGTTCATTTTCTGAGTTCTAGCTTGCTTATGTCCAGTAAAGACTAGGCGCTTGTTCACTCTGTGGAATCTGAAGCCATACGTTAGACTTCCTGAATACAAGTGCATATATCAATCTACCCAGGACATCCCAAATAATCCAACCTGACACCGAAGCATCAGCTTCTTTCACTGATCTCTGTAGCCTGGGACTGAAGGAATGGCCTCGCCATGAATGCAGGCCCTCTGAAACATCTCCATCCACACAATCGCCTCCTCGAATGAGTCTCTTAGAAACACCATTGCACGGTGTGTTTGTAGGTTTCATTTTCCAACTTCAACGATGGCAGACTTTCACTCATTTCGTTCCTTACAGCCTTAGATTTTTTAATATTGTTTCGGCTGGCCCGGACCATGCAACCCCTTCCTCTAGCATTCCAAGGAGCTTCTCCGGCCTGGCAGGGTGCACAGCCTCCTCCCCCAGCATTCCAAAAAGCAGGTTTGCAAAAGCAAGATGGTTCATTCACAGACCACCATCCTGACCCAAGGCCTTGCAGCTGCACCACTGAAAGCCTCCTTCCTCTCATCCGCACTCGGACCCTTTATAAGTCCCACGGACTCACTGTCAGGCAGGGCTTCCTCGACCTGGCGCGCGTGGGTTCGAGGACTGGCCGAGGGAGTTCCTCTCCTGCCTCATTAAAACCTTTCTTTTTTTTTTTTTTTAAACCTTTCTTAACTTCACATTCCTGGCTAATTCTGTCTGAGCTTAGTGTCTCTGGCTTCTCCTCTCAGATACATTCCTTTTTCACTTCACCAATCCTGCAGCCAAGGGAGAAAAATGCGAAGGGTCTGAAGCTCCACAGAAATCAATGTCTTCCTCAACCAGTTTGCACCCCGCCCCCGGCCCGAGGACGTGTCCACCCGGAGCCTGATTGCGACCGAGATAAGCGAAAGGGTCTCTGTTTGCAGTAAGCACAGCAGGTAACAGTGCGCGGGAGACTCTGAATGCCAGCGAACCGCAGACGCTCTGCCTCCGCCGCGTCTCAGAAAACCGACAGGTGCGAACAGCTTTCTGGAAAAAACCCCACGCGGGTGCAAGCTACACACAACGCAAAGTTCCTCAGCTTTAGAGAGACACCAGTGTGTGAGGCGCCCGTACGCGCGTGTCCCCGGTCCCTCAGCGCCGAGTCTGGGGGTGGACCCCTTAATCCTCCTCACGCTGCACCCGGTCTCTGCTCCTTCGGTTCGTTCAACGACCGGCCTGTCCGCTCCGCCCCCCGCCCCCCGCAGCCCGCGCGGGACCCGCACGCTCGCCCCCGAGGCCGCCCGACCCCCCCGCCCCCAGCCGCCCCTCAGGGCCCGGACCGGACCCGGGGCCTCCTCACCGCTGGCGGCTCCTCGGCGTCGCGTCGCTGCGCTCGGGCCCCGGGGCGGATCCGGGGGGGCGGGGGGGACCCCGCGGACGGCGGCGTGAGGGGGACCCCGGTCCCTCAGACCCGCGCGGACCGCGGACGCGGGACACGCACCGGAGCCGCAGGGAGAACCCGCGGGAAGAGTCCGGAGCCCTTCCGCTTCCGGTGTGGCTATCGTACGGTGCGTCAGGAGAGACGTTCCGGGCGGAAACACAGGGGGCCGAGGACCGATTCCATGGTTCCGTGTTCCCTCTTGAGGCTTAGTCAGCCTCAGGCTGTCCATAGTGCTCCCTGATGGGGCAGGGCCCGGCCATGCAGCCCCTGCCTGCAGCGTCTCAGAAAGACGGATGACCTGCTGGACTTTGCAATCCCCGCCTCCTGCATTCCAAGGAGCTTCTCCTGACAGGGCCCACACAGCCTCTTCCCCAAGCATTCCAGCAAGCAGGTCTGGGATAAACTCGATGATTTATTCACAGACCACATCTTGACTCAAGGTCTTGCAGCTGCAGCATCAGAAAGCCCTGTTTAGATCCCACTGCTCACCCCAGGCCTGACTTCCCTGACCTAACTTATTGGGTCATGTAATCTGCCTGGGGATTCTTTCCCTGCTTCAGTAAAGCCTTTCTTAACTTCACGTTCCTGGCAGAATTCTACCTCTGCTCTGCGTCTCCGATTTTGTCTCTCACTTATATCTTTAGAAAATTTAGTTGCCTTTCTTGTTTGTGTAATGCATGAGTTACCCCCAAAGCAGATTCAGAAATCAAAGAGCTCCTTGGACGTGAAAATATTTTTCTTTGCCATCTGTTGATTGCCCCTTGGTAAAAGGTTAAGCGGCTTGTGAAGATGACTCAGTTTCCCATCAATGCTCCATAACTTAAACTCATTGACAAGGGCTCTTGCCAATTAAAGGAATGAATATTTTGCTTGCTAAGAATGAATAGTCTTTCTGCGAATGGAATGAACACAGGGCTTGTTAATAATGAATATTCTGTTTCTTAAGGGAATGGGCATTCTGCCTACTAGGAGAATACATATGGGTCTGGAGATCGCAATCCTGCTAAATGTGTAGCTTGAGGTCAGGCCTCCAATGGTGTCCTGAGACATAGTTCCTAGATTTATAAGCTGAGATAAGACGCACTGGCACAGAGTTATAGCCTGAGACACATTAGAAATGTGTCAGAGACCCAAGAATGAGCTTAGTCACTAATTAGACAGGGGCTTGACCATTTGTGGTGCTGCAACACACAGCTCCCACCATTTGAATGTGCCCTTTAGAAACAAGGAACGTTCCCCTAGACCAGGGGTCTGCAAGCTGCAGCTCAAAAGCCATTCCGTGGCTCTTGTAATATGTATATGTGGTTTGGAAGTAAAATGTTTTTGTACTGAGTCCATGTCATGAGCAGCACGATCAGTAATTACTTAACGCTCTTACACATTTGCGAATGCTCGGTTTATTCACTGCAAACAGACATCAAACCATCTAAAATAACTCAAACTATTAAGGTTAAAAGTTTTGGAGCAAGTGTGAGCATAAGGGCTTCATAACAGCACTCTGCACACGTATCATTCTAGCCTCACAGTCCCAGCAAGCTTTGCCTTCATCCATGTGCTCACCTGGGTAGAGTTGGAGAGAGCAGGAGTTGATGGCTCCTTGGTTCCTAGCTCTCTGAAAAGTCAGTGTCTCTACCCAGGCTTAAATGGACAGCTTGGCTGGCGGTTTGACGTATTCACTGGCCCAGTCAAGTCTTACCGGGTTTCTCCACACTTTCGGTGTATTGGCTGGCATTTGGACTGTGGTCAGGTTCAGCCAAGTCTTATGGGGGGTTCTGCACACTATGGAGGTGGCACCTTGGACCAGCTGTTGATTCTTGGCGATGGTCGAACTTCTTGGCTGGGCCCTAAGGTCATACTTTATTTCTTTTCTAAAGTGGAGTTTCTTCTGTTTGTTTCTTTTGAGGTGGTTCAACATCATGCAAGGTAGTTCATTGCCTTGCAAGGAAGTTATATGGTGCTCTCAGCAGTCCAGACAGGCAGCCCCCTTCCTCCAGCCTCTCAGGAGCTTATGTCCCCTGGCAGGGTCCACACAACCCCTTCCCTCAGCATTCCAAGAAGTTAGCCTGTTGGAAACAAGATGGTTTACTAACAGACAATTTCCTGATGGGACACCTGTAGCTGCAACACAGGAAACTCCATTCCCCTTATGGACCCACTTGTCCTTGTTTCACACCCTGTATAGATCCCACCGCCTCACTGACATGCTGCAACTTGCCTACCCTAGCTCTTTAGGAGGTGGAATTTACCCGGGAATTTTCTCCTTGCTTCAATAAGCCTTTCTCCCTTTTCATTCCTGTCTGACCTCTATCGCCCTCCTGCACCTCTGTGTTCACCTCCCAAAATTGAAAAATGTAAATAAAACTATCCTTGTTTCATTTAAAGGATATTATTCAAATAATAGTGATTGCATTCATTTGTAAAAATATATGGATATTCCTTGAATAATTTTTAAATTGTTTAAATTGCCCCAGGTGTCCTCTGTAACCTCCAGAGTGGACATGCTGCATCTCTTTGGAAGATTTTCCATGATTAAATGAAAATGTGGCTTAGCCCTTTACCTCTGGGAGAGTGCATGTGAGCATGTGAACAAAATGTGTCTCAGGCACCTTACAATCACATGGTAGTAGGGATGGGTGGAGCTTACTGGTTCCCCCGTGGATAAGTTCATAGTGGAGTGCCTCCCCCAAATGTAGGCCAAACCTAGCTGCTTGCTGTACGTGGTAAATGACCATACACTTGGAGGTCAACAAAAATAGGTCAGAGGTTACTTTCCCTAATGGTTACCAGCCATCCAGAGCAATCAGACTGTATAGTCCTTCAGACTCTAAATAGGGCTCACTCCCTTCTGATAAGGATAGTGGATTGTTTCCCTGAAGCAGAGCCCAGGGAGGCCTAGCCCACTCAAGGATGCCCAAGGTTAGGCTGCTGTATTGAGTTTAGGGTCCACCCATCTTGTCATATGTATGCCCCTAGGCCCTCTCCTTCCTACTAGATGTGCACCCCTAGCTCATTCCCGTCCGTCCTGTCACACGTGTTCCTGATTACAGGCCCGTCCTGTGACGTGTATGATTACCTGTATTCACTCCAAAAGTATATATGGGCCTTGGCCAGAGACTTTCTCCTGCCCCCTCTTCCCGCACTGTGCGACTACCTGGTTGTTGAGATCATGGCTGTCCAGGAGGTGAGCTTACTACTATGAAATATGTCTGACTTCTTCATTTTACTCTCTCCCATCTCTCCTATGTCTTTAGTATAATCTTTATATATCTCAACTGTACAATTGCACTTACTGAACCCGTGATTAGTTGTGGGGGTCCCGCTACCCCCCCCCCAGAGTGGGTGCATGCCAGTTCTGTCGTCATCAGCCTGTCATTCAGTTCTCACATAAAAGCATACAGAGCACTTTTTTCCCACAGTGTTTGCAAGATTATACGCACAATCTGCGTTTTATTTCATGTGTCCCTTCAGATTCACCTGGTCTTGTGTTTGCCTGCAAGAAGGGAACCTTTCTCTGCTACTAGGTCTACTTGAGGTCAGACACCCGATTCTTAGTTTCTGACCAACCATGGAAAAAATTCTAAACTGGAAACGTAGAGAATTCTAAACATTTGTAAGGGGCAAATAAATCCCTTCCTATCAGTTCAACTCAGCAAATGGGAATACAAAGTGTTCCCGATCTGAAACCTATCCTAGATGGTGGAAATCAGAATTTCAGTTATGCACACCTTGAGGAAAACCAAGTTATGGCTAAGCCCTAGAGGATCCATGAGTGGGAGTGTGCTGCATGGCCATCAGCTCGTCTCTAATGGCAATATCGTAAACATAAGTGGGAGCCAGTAAGCCTCATGCTCACCTGTTTGCATACCACAGGGACGCCCTCCTGATTGACAGAACAGTCTGAGAAACTGGAAGCAGACGTGTGTCTCTTTGTTCAACAGCCAAGTGTATTTATTTGGATGGTGTGGGGAACTAAGGACCTGGAAAAAGTGTACGTGGCCTGCCCTCCACACTCATTGCCACAGGCCTTGACCCACTGGCACTAGTGAGGAGATTGCAGATCATGCACATGCCCGGGTGCATGTGTCCTCCAGGAAGAAAGTTCTCTCCCTAAGAACCCTGCATTAAACTGCTCCTAGAAAGCTGTCTCCTACAGGTGACTGGCTTCTCAAGTACACAGTATAAGGAGGTCTACCTCTAAGACAAGTCAGCCTCTTTGGTCGCTTATTCTTAAAGAGTAATGGCCACCCTTTGTCTCTTAAATGACCAATACTTACCATGAAGTGTTCCCCTAAAAAGCTCAGGATTGCTAAGATTTTTTAAAAAAATCAATCAAGTCCCCTCCCAAAAAAGGAAGCAGGAAACACAGGGAAGAAGTAGGATAAGTGATGATAGTTGAAGGGATTGCAAAATGTGAGTTGAATCAAAATGTATAAATTTATGATCTGTTATGTCAACCCCAATCTAATTTACAACATAGCATTCTTTTAAATTAAAAAAACATGACTTTAGAACCACTCATTAAAATACTATTGATTTTATAAGAATATACTAAAAAATATGAAATAAAAGAATATGCTTGTTGCAGTTGAATCATTTAACCCTTGTGTCACCAGGGTCCCTTGTATATAGTTAGTAACAGCTCCATCAAATATATGACAGAAAATACTTCTGTGAATGATAAAAAGGAAATCGGAATTTGGAATTAATATGTACCCTTCATAGTTACATGTTACATCTATTTTCATCCGTGATAATACCATTGGGCCTTTCTTCAAGGTACTACTAGGTGGATTCAAATAGCGAACACTCAATACTTGTACAAATCGTTTGTATCACTTAGCACATATCTGCCCATTTCCTGTAGGTTATGATACGTATTTAGTGTTTATTATTTTTAGATATTGGTGTGAAGTATATTACAATGTGATGAAAGCCAATCTAGAATCATGAGAATTCACTGCCTTCATATATCTGATATCTTCCGATTATTTCTATATGTACTATCCCATTTATCCCTTGAAACATACCTGAAAACAGCAATTGATATCCTCATGTAACCAATTTGGATTTTTTCTTTCTTTTTTTTTTAATTTTAACAATTTATTAGGGGCTCATACAATTCTTATCACAGTTCATACATATACATACATCAATTGTATAAAGCACATCTGTACAGTCTTTGCCCTAATCGTTTTTTCTCCTCTTTTCTTTTTTTACATTTTATTAGGGACCCATACAACTCTTATCACAATCCATACATATACATACATCAATTGTATAAAGCACATCCATACATTCCCTGCCCCAATCATTCTCAAGGCATTTGCTCTCCACTTAAGCCCCTTGCATCAGGTCCTCTTTTTTTCCCCCTCCCTCCCCTTTCCCCCCTCCCTCATGTGCCGTTGGTAATTTATACGTCACCAATTTGGATTTTGACATTAACTTGATTAAATGACTTTCTCAATGTTGCAAAACAAAAGGTGGCAGACTCTAGACTTCCTAGGCTTTTAAAAAAATCGTTTTATTAGGGGCTCATGTAACTCTTATCACCATCTATACATACATCAGTTGTGTAAAGCACATCTGCATATTCAGTGCCCTCATCATTCTCAAAACATTTGCTCTCCACTTAAGCCCCTAGCATTAGTTCCTCATTATTACCCCTCCCTCTATACTCCATCCACCCTCACGAACCCTTGATAATTTATAAATAATTATTTTATCATATCTGGCCCAACATCTCTCTTCACCCACTTTTCTCTTGTCTGTCCCCCAGGGAGGAGGTCAGGATTAGATCCTTGTAATTGATCCCCCCTTTCCAACCCATCCTTCCTGTATCCTCCCAGTATCACCACCCACACCACTGGTCCTGAAGGGAAACCTTCTATCCTTGATTCCCTGTGTTTCTAGTTCATGTCTGTACCAGTGTCCATCCTCTGGTCTAGCTAGCCTTGCAAGGTAGAATTGGGATCATGATAGTGGGGGGAGGGGGTGGTGTGGAAGCATTTAGGAACTAGTGGAAAGTTATATTTTTCATCCTTGCTACATCACACCCTGTCTGGCTCATCTCTTCCTGAGACCCTTCTGTAAGGGGATGTCCAGTGGCCTACAAACGGGCTTTGGGTCTCCACTCCGATGATGCCTGATACCTGATCCCTTGGACACCTTGTGATCACAAAGGTTTGTGTGCTTCTTCCATATGGGCTTTGTAACCTCTGAGCTAGAGATGGCCGCTTGTTTACCTTGCTAGGCTTGTTTTTTATGACAATAAAATATGCCAATTTCAAATTTACAAAGGGGGTGGGTCATCCGTGCAGTTAGATATCGTGTGTAAATTTGCCAAGCTTACAAACTCGGACCAAAGCCTCTCTGCAAGGTATGCGGCGTGCAAACATTGAAGAAAATCAGAGGTGCAGAGACTGACTTAGCACTCAAGATTTCTGCATCACAACAGGACCTTATGACCTGAGCCTCTGCAAGCCAGCAATTGCACCCCCTGGAGCCCAAGGGCAATGAGGCCAAAGAGGAAGATGATTCTAAAGAAGAGATCCAGGCCATTAAAGCCTCAAGGTACCCGTGCTTTCAAGACTAGGGAGAAAGGCGAGCAGACAAGGGGGATTCAGAGACCATAAGAGCTTCCCTGTCTTTGTGGTTGATGGGCCACTGAAGGCAGACAATCCCCGGGTATCTGAAGAACACCATTATAGTGCTTTCCCTTTAAAATTATTAATATGTATCTAGCAGGCAGTTTCAAAGTATGGAGGGGCCTCCCCGTTTGATCCTGGTGTGATCCAACCTGTGGGAGAGGCGGAGCGTCTTCTACCTGCAGACTGCAGCACTTTGACTGAAGCTTTCCTCCTGGACTATTTACAATCAGGTACCTGCTGGGACAAGGGAGCTGAGACGCAGGCTCACAGAAATGTGGAGCAAGCAAGGTGTGCCTGTAGGGGTAAGTCAGTTGCTCAGAAATGGCGACTTTGTCATCTTAAGGCACAGTTGCAAATTCCCGAGCAGGGGTTGGCCCAAAGACTTAGACTTGATATTTTTTTCCGAGCTTGGGACAGAACAGTTCCATGGGGAAACTAAGTGGCCTAGTTACATGGCCATAGACCTACGTTAACAAGGAATCTTATGTCGAGTTTGTGTCCAGTTGGCAGAAGGCAGCCCATAAAAACATAAGTAAGGCAGATGCCGCAGAAAGTCTGCTGCAGACATTAGCTTATGGTCATGCGAGTCCAGATGGCCCACCTTAAATCCGACCCTTACAAAACTATATTGAGATTGGCAGGGGAGTCGCACCTGAAACATATAAAGCTGACCTTTTGCTTCCTACTGTGGACAATTATACAAAAGCCAAAGGAAAAGGTCTAATTTTGGACAGATCCGGCATTTTCAAAGTGAATGCCGGCAGCGGCCATAGCCCAGCCCTGCAGCTAGAAACAGATGGGGACCAGGCTCAGGAGAGCTCAGTCTGTGTCCCTGCTGCAAAAACAAGAAACCATTGGGCAAGTAAGCATTTCTCAAAGGTCAGCCGAGAAGTGGCTCCATTCATTAACACAGCCCAGTCGTGAAATGGGGTGTGACAAGCTCTGAGCTCCCATCAGAGACTGGAGGGTACAATTTCTGCCCAACTCTACCCACAATGCCCTAGACCTCACCCAGCCCTATTCCTCAGCCCCCCACCCCCACCCCCGCCTGCCAGAAGGACCCTGATTGTAGACCTAACAAGCCAAAAGGAGGTTCACTTCGTACCGGGAGTGTCCCAGAATCTGTTAGCGCCTGGGAGTGGGGCCCCCTGCCAGAAGGATCAGTAGGACTTTTGTTTAGGATATCAAGATCCTCACAGGGTTACTCAATGTCTTGATCAAAATTATGAAGGGGAACACAAATCTGTAATTAAAACTAAAATCCTCTGGGTTCTGAAGACGGGGGTCACGTTGGTCAGTTAGTCTACTCCCTCCTATTCCACGTGGCAAGACAAACTCCACTCAGGAGCAAGCATCCAAGGATCCATCAGACTTGCCCTTTGGGCTGGGAGTATTCTGGAGCCCTGTCATGGAGAGAGAAGAGCACTCCTGTATGGAACTATTAATGGAAGGAAGGAGGTTTTCGGGCTTTAAGATTTGGGGGCCGATGTCGTCACCGTCCTGACTCATCTACAGCAGTTAAAGGCTTGGCCACTAACTGCTCCTGAATTCAACGTGCAGGGAGCAGAAGTTAGCCAGGAAAGAATATGGCAAAATGAGAAAATCCTACAGTGTACCAGGCCCTGAATGTCAGTCTGGTTTAGTTAAGCCTGTAGTCATGCTTATGCCTCTAAATCTACAGAGAGGAGATGTGTTACAATGTTGGGCTAGGCTATCTAGGCCTCCCTGAAAGATGAGGAGGAAAATGGGTTCTAAAAGAGGAGGCTTGGGAAAAAAGCAAACAAGGAAATCCTTCACCCTCGAGCCCATCCTACTTATAACTGTTATGGTTTAGAAGATTCCCTTAGAAAAATGGTTCTCAACTTGTGGGTTGTGACCCTTTTGGCAGGACAAATGACCCTTCACCGGCACGATATGGAATAGAACATTCTGGTTCCTGAATAAAGACAAGTGAACACAGGCAGCCACAGCCCAGCCTGTTCCGCAAGGACCTTCACCAGCAAATCTAGTGACTCACCTCCACCCCGCTAGATTCTCCTTTGTACACGCTCACACCTGAGCCAGGATGGTGGCAGCAGAGGCGGTGCCAGGGGTCGGACACTCTGGATCATGGGATGCAGGTACTTCTCCCTGGAGGACCCCCATGTGGAAGGTGGGGTGAGGTGGCAGTGGCACAGCGGCACAGCCGGTGGGGACCCTGGGAAGGGTTAGATGAGGAGAAAAACTCCAAGGAAAAACCAGAATGCTATTGAGTGGGGAAAACCGTTTCCAGAGAGGAAGCAAAGGTTTCAGAAACTTCAGAAACAAACTAGCAGAGGAGGCCAATGACAACCCAAGAAAAGGCGAGAGGGATTTGAGAGGAACCTGAAGACTATGAATGTGCTCGCCAGGGAAACCATGAGAGGAAAGACGTTACGGGAACAGTCAGAACTTGAATTAAACAAAGAAACTTTTAGTGATTAAAAAAATAGTTTTGAAGGGAACCGATTACAAGGGTCCACATATAACCTCCTCTCTGGAGGATGGACAACAGAAAAGTGGGTGAAGGGAGATGTCAGACAGTGTAAGATATGACGAAATAATAATTTATAAATTATATAGGGTTCATGAGCAAAGGGGAGCAGGGAGCCGGGGGGAGGCGGAGGGAAATGACAAGCTGATGCCAAGGGCTCAAGTACAAGGCAAATGTTTTGAGAATGACGATGGCAACAAATATACAAATGTGCTGGACACACTGGATGGATGTATGGATCGTGATAAGAGTTGTATGAGCCCCCAATAAAATGATTTTTTTAAATAGTTTTCGGAATTGATGGGCCACCTTCTTTGGGGAAGTCACTCACATGAACACTGCACAGGCCAAAGTCAGTAGGTCAGGCCAGCTTTCTTGGAAGCCTTAGTCTGAGACTTGTGTCTGTCATTAAAACAGAGGACTTGAAATATAGCACCAGTTCTTAACTGTTTCGCAGTGAAACAGAAGCAAAGAGAATCTACAATGAAGGTTGGTGTTCCCGGAGGCAGGTTAAAGAGATGACCTGGGGTGGGTATGAAGGAGGATGGGACAAGACGTTGAAGGCTGCATGTGGCAACTTTTGTATCTTCTTGTGGTGTCTTCTTCCTGGTGCCACGTCCCTCCTGCACATGGCACAGCTTCCTTCTCTTTCATTCTGTCAAAGGTGACAATCACAAGGGCAGTGTCATTTGGGCTGGTGATTGAACACCTGACTCTAGCATGCTAATTGCCAATGAGGGAGCTTGGGTCTTGCTGCCAAGGGTTTAAATTCGGGAACCTCAATTGCTACTAAATCATAGTATATATATATATTTAAAAATCCAAATAGTGTACTTGGTAGTACCTAAATCCATAGCCACAGTCATGTAATTGGAAACAGGGTTGCAACCTGACAGTAAGGTGGGTAGCATTTACCTGTATGACTCCGTCATACAGCCTTAAGCATGCCTCCCTGAACTACTTCATCACATGTCACGTGAGGCAGTTTGCAGTAAGAGCACATGGTATGTGCACCCAAGATTGAAATTGCTTTGTCTTAAAATTGAGCTTGAGGATGTTAAAAACATGTTGTGGGGAAGGGAGGGGGAAAAACAAGAGGTCCTGATGGAAAGGGCTTAAGTGGAGAACAAATGATTCGAAAAAGATGAGGGCAAAGAATGTACACATGTGCAAAGAATGTTCAAAATGTACAACTGATGTATGGATTGTGATAAAAGATGTAAGAGTACCTAATAAAATGTGTAAATGTTTTTAATAAAAAAAGAAACAAACAAAAAAGTTGTATGAGCCCCTAATAAAATGATTTAAAAATATTGTGAAGAAAACTGCTTGTCTCAGGGTGAAGATATTGCCGCTGAACAGCCACTAGTTTGATACTTAGAATATAAAGGTGCTAAACCCTACCACTTTGAAACGGAACGCAAACCCCTTGGAATTAAAATGAAATCTGGCAAATGGCATACCCTTTTAGATTTAAGGGCAGTTAATTCCATCTTACAGCCCAAGGGGACCCTCCACCCAGATCGCCCCACCAAGTATGATTTCAAAGGATTTTCTTATACCGCCCACCTAATCCTGCTATGAGAAGATCCCTTTCACTGTTCCAGAATGGATCAATAGGGGCCAACAAAAAGATCCTAAATGTGAACCTTCACTCACGGCATGGGGAGTAGCACCCCGCGTGTCAGTATATTTGTAGGAAAGGTTTCTAACTCCTTAGGAAGCGTTCCAAGAGCTTCTATCACCCATTATTATATGGACGTTATCTTTTTTTTTAATGGATGACATCTTAATAGCGGATCCTGACAATGAACTGATACAAGCTTATATTCACATCAGTGAGGCTGTCTCTCAGGCAGGATTAGTAGCTGCCCCTGCTAAGATCCAGACAACCAGCCCTGAGGCATACTTAGGAAGAGCAACAGACAGAAAACTTGAAATTAGGATAGAGCATCGGAAACCATTAGATGATTTTGAAGCACTACTGGGAGATACCAATTCTTCGTCCTTCCCACAGATGTGCTCCAACATTTGTCTGACCCCTGAAAGGACCCCTCTGCTAAATACTCCTAGGGAGCTAACTCCTGAGGCTCACCTAGAATTACAGTTTGTGGGAGAACACATCAGCCAAGAGAGGGTTTCTCGGGTTGATCCAGCAGAAAGTGTTTATCTGGTGAGTTTTCACACACGTGAGACCCCCACCCTCAAATCAGGCCACAAGACAGACCCACAGGCTGACCTCGGGAAGTTATTCCTGGCCTTACAAAGTGAACTAAGATTGCTCCTCCACCCACTCTAACACACCCTGGTGAACATAAGGGTGCATTGGGGAAATGCAAATACTAACTCAGGGGCACTGTTTTCTCCTTTCCTCTGGAGCTGAACACCACCTTCTGCATCACAGTGCAGCCAGCTTGAGGCACAGATGTCGCCTGACTTGGGCTCAAGCCAGACACCTTGTCCCAGAGTACAGACATTGCCTGCAAACCACTCTTAAAAAGAGGGACCCCACTGAGTAGATCAGCCAGATCATTCCAATGCTCTCTGGTAGAAGGCACAGACAGAGCCTCTTTTGCATGCCTAGGAGCTGTGCATGCTACTAGATGCTTTCCGAGGATCTTTGTAGGCTTCAGTCAGGCCAGGTGAATCCACAGATGTTACTAGCCATCTGCTGCCCTGCTGTGCTGTGGACCCCACGACATTTGAAAAATGACTACAGCCCCAATTACACTAGCAAGAGGTTTCCCAAATTTTGTGGAGATAAGAATATTCATCATACTAAGGGCATTCCTTCCACAGGTTCTAGAGGTGAACACTGAAGTTAAAATAAAACAGACATTTCCCCTGATGATACAACGCAGTTCCACGGATCCCTGTGAAGTAGCACCCTTTCTTACTATGGAAAATCCCCAGTATAAACGTCCAGGAATCTCAACACTTACAAGTGAAGCAAGCTGTCAACAATGGCTACAGGATTTTCCACCTGCTTTCCTTCATGACGTTTTCGTCTACAGTGCAGTTACTGGTGTTTACTGAGGACTGAAGGATAAAAGACAGCCCCACATTCCTTACCTTCGTCAGGTTCCTCCACAATCTAAGTTCTTTTCTGTATAATGCAGGATTTGACCTATTGGAAAGCTGTCCTGTGTCCCTAACATGTGTAAGGGCCCCTGGGGTTTGGATTCTCAAATCTGTAGGAATGTGTGAGACACTTCTATGGGCATTCCCAGACTGATGATGTTGAAAAGGCCTCTGCCCACCGTGAGCTGCTTTAGGTGTACAGATGTGAGAAATCAAGTGAAAACTCTCCGACATTCTTTACATGCATGAGGTTTCTCTCCATGGTGAGGCATCCATGTTTGGTGAGGGAGGCTGTGTGACAAAGGCTCTCCATTTCTCACACTTAAAAGCTTCACATGACTGTGGATACTTTGATGCTTAGTCCTGGATGAGGCTTGTGAAAAGCTCTCCTGCATACCTCATTTCACTGTGGATACTGCGATGTACAAAGGTGTGAGGAATAGAGAAGCTTCCACTCTGTGCTCACATTCTTTTTTTTTAACTCTCTGCTCACATTCTTAGCGTCACTTGCCCTGTGCTCTTAGGAGTTCAGGAAGGCAATTAGAACGAAAGGTTTTCCCACGTTCCCTACGTTCATAAGGTCTCCCTCCACTGTGAGTTACTAGATGCTTATTAAGGGAATGCAAACATCCAAAAGCTATCCCACATTCCTTACATTCACAAGGTCCTTTTCTACACTACATATGAGGTAGTTTATTGTGCCAAGCAGGCCAATATGACAAAGTAATAATTTATGAATTATCAAGGGCTCATGAGGGCGGGAGAGCGGGTAAGGAAGGGGAAAAAAGGAAGACTTGATGCCATGGGCTTAAGTGGAGAGCGAATGTTGTGAGAATGAGGACAATTAATATGCAGGTGTGTTTTACACAATTGATGTATGTATGGATTGAGATAAGAGTAGTATGAGCCCCTAACAAAATGATTAAAAAGAGAAAAAAAAGTTTTAAGAGTTCCCAATAAATTATTTTTTAAGAAAACATACCACTAATTATATAGTGAATATGTATGAATAGATAGTACAATTCATAGGATCAGATATGAAGAAAACCAAGTTTGCGAATCTCAAAATACCATACACTCAAAAAATATTTTATTTTCAAAGTCAAAAGAATAGCATGGAAGGAAAGTCATCCTATACAAAAGTGAAAAAATACTCTTGAATCACACCCAAGATCAATATACTTAACAACAAAACATTCTAATGATAGTAAAAACAGCATCAGTGAAAATAGTAAAGAATAAAAGTCCTCTTTCTTTCAGTTAAGGTTATTTTCAGAAGCATTGTAGTTAATAGCCAAAGACATGAAGAAATATTTAGTTTAAAATCCACAAAACATGATCTTCAAGGCACATTAACTCTTCTTGGAATCAACATTCCTTTACTAAGAAACACTGTTTGTTAATACACTTGGTGATTTGTTTGAAAATGATAGTAGCAAGCAAGAAACCTCTTATTTTCAATCTCTAAAATTATTCTTGAACGTGATGCCTGATGTCAAAATCTCCCAGACCGTATATTAACACCTCTCTACTGTACATTCTGACACAGCTGGTGGTGTCAGACCGTAAGCTTATGCAACAATACTTAGGGCTTCTCCTTCCTGTGAATTTTCCTGTGTCTTCTGAGGTTAGAGGAGTACCTGAAGACTTTGCCACAGTCTTCACATGCATAAGGCATTTCCTTGCTGTGAATTCTCAGATGGATCTTTAGCGTAGAGGAAGAAATGAACGCTTTCCCACACTGTTGACATTCATAAGGCTTCTCCCCACTATGGGTTCTTAGATGGATAGTGAGAGTTGAAGACCAAGCAAAGCCTTTGCCACATTGTTTACACTCAAAAGGCTTTATTCCACTGTGAGTATTGTGCCTCCTGAAAGCAGTGGAATCCCTATGGTTTAATATATGTTTCTTCAGGGCAGGCTCAAAAACAAAGGCCCTCCCACATGCCTTGCATTTGTAAGGCTTCTCCCCACTGTGAATCCGCAAATGTCTGTCAAGGTTGAAAGATCGATGAAAGGTTTTCCCACACTCTTTACATTCATGTCGAACTCCAATATGAATTATTCTATGTGCACTGAGAGTTGAGGGCTGTGTGAAGGTTTTACCACATTCCTGACACAGATACGGCCTGTCTCTACTGTGAGTTCGCATGTGTGCAGAGAGACTAAAGGAACAGGTAAAAGCTTTCCCACATTCCCTACATTTAAAATGTTTCTCCCCACTGTGAATTCTTCTATGCAGAGCTAGGGCTGAAGAAGAAACAAAGTGTTTCCCACATAGTTTACATTCAAAAAGTTTCTCTCCACTGTGAGTTCTTTTATGCAAAACGAAGCCTGAAGATTGACGAAACAGTTTCCCGCACTGCTTACATTGATACGGTATCTCTCCGCTGTGAATTTTTCGATGATAAGCAAGCTGTGATGAAATACGGAAGGCTTTCCCACATTCTTTACATTCATAAGGCTTCTCTCCACTGTGAGTTCTTTTATGAGTATTCAGACTTGAAGACTGACGAAACAGCTTCCCACACTGCTTACATTGATACGGTTTTTCTCCAGTATGAGTCATTCGATGTGAAGATAGGTGTGATGAAGTACGGAAACCTTTCCCACATTCTCTGCATTCATAAGGCCTTTCTTCACTGTGGGTTTTTAAATGTTTACCGAGGGCTGAAGCACATTTGAAAGCTTTCCCACATTCCCTACATTCATAAGGCCTTTCCTCACTGTGGGTCTTTAAATGTTCACTGAGGACTGCGGGATATTTGAAAGCTTTCCCACATTCTCTGCATTCATAAGGCCTTTCCTCACTGTGGGATTTTAAATGTTTACTGAGGATTGAGGAAAATTTGAAAGTTTTCCCACATTCTCTGCATTCATAAGGCCTTTCTTCACTGTGGGTTTTTAAATGTGTACTGAGGTTTAATTTGCGTTTGAAAGCTTTCCCACATTCTGTACAGTGATAAGGCCTTTCTTCACTGTGGGATTTTAAATGTTTACTGAGGGTTGAGGAATATCTGAAAGCTTTCCCACAGTGCTTACATTCAAGAGTTTTCTCTGCACTATGAGTTCTTGAGTGTCCGGTGAGGTCTGCGGGAACCCTAAAGACTTTTCCACGTTCTTTACAACCATGCCGTTCCACACCAGTGAGTTCCGTCACAGGAGTTTCATGGGCAGAGAGACAAGGGGCATCCTTCTCCCGATCCTGACATGTAAGAGGGCTCCTCCCTCTAGTCACAGGAGTGCTTAAGTGACAAAGGCACCTGCAGGATTCTCCACATTCCTTACACGGACAGGTGGTACATTCAGTGTGACATCGAATGTGCTGACTATGAGATGTCTGATCCACGAACGCTTTTCCACAAGTACAGCATTCAAAACGATTGGGTTGGGGAGCATTTCTTAGTGGCACATCAAGACATGGAAGCTGGCCAAAGGGCTTCTCACAAGGATAGCCTCCATCCCCTTCAGCAACGCTCTTTACTTTATGGATCCTGTTAAAAACAGGCAGCATACAGTGAGAAAGACATAGGTCCACCTTTCACGACGACCAGACACGGTGACTGTGAATGGGATTTACGCCAACACATCTCATTTTTAATGGGTTAAATTATCTGCCAGAAATGTTACCATTTCAATCACTGTTTTTCCAAAAGTGACACTTTCACATTATTGATCTCAAGGGATGTGTTTCAAATACTCAGTATGTTAAATTTATGAAAATATTTTTATTGTAAAAACTCTCTGACTACATCGTTTCATGTCTAACCTGTTCTGTCAGTTTCCTGAATCCTTGGGGAATTATTCCAGAAACTGTATTACTGCCAGTATGATGGAGAGTGAAACGTAATCTAAGTAGCAAAATCTCCCACACCTTTTGACCAGGAGAAGCAATGATGGCATGTCAAAATCTGATGGGAAACAAATCTGGTTGCTATGGAGCATGCATGCTATCCTCATTTAGGCTGCTCAGCAGATGTAATTGATTATCCACTAGAAGCTGATCTGAAGCCATGGTATACAAATGGGCATCCAAAAGTTCATGGAGATACGCCATAGCTTCTAAATCCAATTCTATGTGAACTTTTTGAATCCCAAAGAAATAGATTTTCTTGGTAAATTATGTTTTTTTCGGCCAGGCACCGTCTATCCTTGCATGGATCATACTCACCTCAAACGCCTCCCCTGATCTCTCTGCTGGTCTTTCCTGCCACATGACGCCAAGATTTCCCGTAACATGGGGGACCAGGTGTTACTGTGCATGAATGTTGCCAAAATATGTTCAATGGATAACTTTTCTCCATCATTAAGTCTTCCAGAGCCTGATACAGTAAAACAGATTGGGAGTCACAATAAACAGCAAAGAGAAATGATCAAGAATGAAAAAACAACAACAAAAAATAATTCATAGGTAAAGATAGACCTGGCCACATTTTTGCAATTTCACCATGTTAGGAAGGTTGAAAATAATTTATGAGGAAATATTTCCACAAAGATTCAGAGTGATGGAGACATAAACTGCTGCAATTAGACAACTACATAGAAAGGCAGTGTCCACAACATACATGCAACCTTTGAAGGGGAGACAGGGTCTCAGGACACACAGGTGAGAGGCCTGCTCATCAAAGCAGTGTGCTCAGCCATCGGTGGGCCTTTGTCCTCCCACCACATGCTGATCTGTAAATGGCTCTACTCAAGACCACTTCCCACCCTGCAATGCCGTCATCCAAAGATTCCCTCCTTTCCTGGTGCTCCCTCTGCAGTATCCCGGGATAAAGCTGATCTCCAAGGTCCTTGCTACTCTGGGAAAATGAGCAGCTATAGCTGGAATTATACCTGTCACCAATGCATTCACTGCAGGAATGCAGTGAAGAACAGTGGACATTTCTCGAACACAAAGGAAAACACTTTGCTTTTCAGTCTTGGAAAATGGGTAGCTGTGTTTACTTACAGCAAGAATCAAACAAACTTGTAGCAGACGCAGGGAATATCACAACCGTGTTTTTAAATAAAAGGGTGATCCTGTCCCCCACGGGGCATTAGAAGGAACCACAAGGGATGCAAAGGCAGACACCTATGCTGTATCCTTCATGAAGGGCTCTTGGTCCAAAGTTCTTTATTGCCACTTGGAGAAAGGAGCACACAATGAAACTTTAGGTTCATGAGGAAACCAGGATAATGAACTTGTCCAGGGGCCTTGTGACTTTTATTAAAAAATTCATTTCCATTCCTCAGACTAAATACTAGAACAAATGGCTCCAATGAAACATTGTTATTTACTGAGGGGAGGGATTAACCATTCTTACCTACTGAGGCTAGATTTTCCAAAGTTTTCACCATAACATCTCGGTAGACTTTCTTCTGAGAAGGATCAAGCAGAGCCCACTCTTCCTGGCTAAAGACCACGATCACATCCTCAATGTCCACTGGATCCTAAAACAACCACGCATTCAAGATGAGCAAGGTGTCACGTGTTCAAAGATCCCGAGTTCTATCAAGGTGTGCTGGGGCTACAGCTACCAGACTCATTCTCCCAACAACAACATCCACTTCCTCTCTGAAGACATCTTGTATCTCAGATTTCTAGCACAGTAACATCAACTTTCCTCTGTTTGTGACCTGTCTGGAGCCATGAGGCCCGGCCTTTACTTGGAATTTATTAGCCTGAGCTCTGGATATTCTTCCACCCCAGCCTTCGTGACAGAGCACTGCAGCTGTGTTTGACATACTTATCTTGCCAGACACAGATAAGGAAGTCTCTGTCTGTCTGCAGGATTCTGTTCTGCAGTCACTATTCCTGGAATGAACTCTGCTTGCAACCTTGGGTAAGCAGGTGTGTAATGATTATATATAAGCACCTGCATCTTGTTTCCCCCACTACTGCTCTCAGGGAAGCGTCTGCATCTTGCTTCCCCCACTATTATTTTCAGGGAAACACCTGCGGCTAGCTTCCCCCATTTATTGTTCTCAGGGAAACACCAGCGGCTTGTTTCCCTTTCCCTGGCCTATTTAAGCTGTAACTTTCCACTCAATCAATGAGACTTGACAACAGAATGACCCAGCAATCTCTAGGCAAATACACAAAAGAACTCAAACCAGAATATCATGTACAACCATTGAGGAAAGTGATATAGGACTATCTCTAACCATTGGTAATAGACACGCCAAGGGCCAGCTGTACCTCTGCTGGGTATTTACTCTAATGAATGAAGGAGCCTTAACAAGAACAGATCAGCACTCCCATGTTCACTGCAGCAGTATGTACAGCAGCAAGAAGCTGGAAACAGCCAGATGCTCACTAAGAAGAATGTATACAGGTATTGGTATGGATACACAATGGAATATTATACATGACTGAAAAAGGATGAAAAAATGGAACACCTCATACCAAGGCTAGAACTCGAGAACATTATTCTAAGTGATTCACAAAGAATAAATATTGTATGAGACCACGACTATCAGGATAAAACTGGGACAGACCTGGTTCTCACATACCAAAAACAATACAGAGTATGGATTCCCGGGGATGGAAGGGAAAACATAGGAAGGTAAATGAACAGACCAGAAGGTGGACCAGGACTGACTCTGGTAAAAGGGAGGATGAATCCTGGTTAGCACCAGACCTGGGCTGGAATGCCTTCTTGATATATGATGCTTCTTCATTTAAAAAAAAAAAAAAAAAAAGCTCTATTTTATACATAAACTTGAGTGAGCACTGGGTTTGTTTCTCTAGACAACCCAGCCCAATACAACCTCCTTTGATCACGGACCTGCGCGCCCTGGGCAAGTGTGATTTACAGCAAGTGCAAAAGGCTAGTAGCCTGTACAAAATCACCTGACGTAACCCCTCATTTCAACAGGCTTAATAGGAAAAAGCACAGGAACACGTCAGCTCAGGCAGAGAGATAACTTAGCAAAATCCAGCATCTGTTCAAAATAAAAATAATTACCAAAGTGGGCTAAGAGTTTAATGGATTAATAATGAAAAAGAACATTTGCCCAAACCCTACAGCTGACATCAACTTCATGAGCAAGAAACCAGATTTTTCTGACTAAGATGGGGAAACAAGGTAAGGTGTCCCAACTCACCACTACAACCTGACACTGTACGAGAAGTCTGGGGTAAAGAAAGACAACAACAACGGATGAAAAGCAAACAGGCTTTCCTGGAAAAAAGTAAGTTGCCTTTGTTTTAAGATGTAATGATTGTTCATAGGAAAACTCTAAACAACCGATAAAAATAATCATGAAATCAATATTCCTATCAAACTCGATATAAAACATTAATATCCAGGTGAATCTGTATGTAATTTAGAATACCAGATAGCAAGTAAGCAATTGCCATTTGTAACTCAAAACACAGAAGCATTTACACAGGTAACAACAGAAACGAAATGCTCTAGAGCTTAAAAAAAGTAAGAAAATGGCAAAACTAATGAATAAACTCAAAGGTCTGACTAACAGGAGACAAAAAACTATTTCCTTGAGGTGATTTCAGCCCAGAAATATGTGGCTAGTCGGTTGTATTAAGGTAACACTTAGGTTCACTTCAAACCGTGTGATTCAAACAAGTTAGTATTTTTTTATTCATCATTTTATTGGTAGCTCTTACAGATATCTTAACATTTCATAATCCAAAGAGATTAACATAATTGCACAATGGCTTCTACAATCTGTTTCAAACCATTTTTCTGTATTCTTGAACGCTTTGCTATCAGCTCCCCTTGGTCCCCTCCCTGTCCTTCAATCAAATTATGATGAAGACTTGGAACCTTCTCGTAGGATCTTTGTAAATCAACTACTTCACTGTTTCTCTTTAGTGACAAGTGTCTTACTTAAGAAGCATACACAAATTTTCTCCAAGGAGAGAGAGCTGTCCCAAGTCAAGAAGCCACAACACAGTAGGGTCTTTAAGTATGTGGGCACACAAATACATGACTGATGGCCGTAGAGGTGGTATAAATATGAGGGGTCTTTATTATGTCTTTGGGGGAAAAGGATTCTTTATCCTTTTATTGGTTAACCTTCAGTATCCTACTGAAAACAAAAGAAGTACTCATTTTTTGCTTGTGTGTGCTTGGCCCGACAAAGTTTACTAAATTTGAATGTTGAAAAGGCTATTTCAGAAAATCTTATCTCCACCGACGGCAATGTGCACAAACTTGTTCACAAAGACAATACAAGAGCTCTATCGCCTGCTCTGGGGAGTAGTGACTCAGGTCGAAAATCTTGCCAAGGGCCGTATAAATTGCACTGAGGGGTCTTTCCTTCCAGTGGAAAGGATGGCAAAAACCAAAGACCCCTGGAAATTAGTCCGACAGACTAACAGACCCTGCAGGCCTCAGTCTCCCAGAGCAGGAGGGTGCCAGCGACCACTAACAACTACTTGAAAGGGCTTGTGTTAGAGCAGCCGTTCTCAAGCTGTGGGTGGCAACCCCTCTGGGTTCGAACAACCCTTTCACAGGTGTTGCTTAAGACCATGGGCAAACACATAGATGGCCTTAGGAACCGAGAGAAAGCTCCTTTATTGGATAGTAGGTGGGGTGGGACACTCAGTGTGACTTGTGATCAGGAATGTGTAGCAGAGAGAGAGTGTCCTGCCTTCTGGGAGGAAGACAAGAGTTGCCAGAATCCTCAGAAGAAGGCCACGCCCACACAGGCCTCATTGGCTGTGACCTGATTGACAGGGTAGATTCCACCCCTTCCTGCACGTCGATAGGAGATGATGTAACTACCACAGAGGGCTTTGGATTGAGTGGGACAGAAATGTGGAACAAAATTCCAGATTACAAAGGCACCAGGCTTTCGAGTTGGATTGAGAGTTGTGGGGCCCCCAATACTACAACCCTTTGGTCTGGAACTGAACTACACTCAGCATTAGAGAAATCAACCATTTAAGATCAAAAGGGCAGCATTTACTCAAGGTTCAGAGGGTTAGGACAGAAGGAGGCCTGGAAACAGGGAGAAAGAGGGGTCACTGGTGACAGTGCCTTGAGGGGGTTGCAACAAAGAGGTTGAATCCGCTACATACACCTTCACCCAAGTCACAGTAAAAGTTTTAAAGCGAATCACAGGAGAGCTGGTCGATGTTCACGAATGAGAAAATTCAGATGTTGAGATGCCAATTATTCTGTAACATGATCTATACTATCGATGCAGTTCCGATCAAATTCAAATGACACTTTGTAGAACCTTTCTTGGAAAGAGAAAAGGGAGGACAAGGCACGCGGTATCGAAGCTGTAAGTAAGGGGCCAGATGCTGACCAGTGGCCCATGACAGCTGCAGCTACCGTGAATGAGAGAACGGGGCTGTGCTAACAGAAAGGCTGTGCTACGAGAAAGATCTCAATAAAATGCAAGAAAGAACCAATAATCAAATCAGCTGGTCTCTCAGTAAAGATCAAGGAACATCCCAGAGAGAAAAAAAATCATCTTTCCAATAAATGGTGTTTAGGTACATCTCTAAGCAAAACAAAGAAAAGGAGATATGCAGACATTTTACAGGTTTTGACAACATTAACTCAAGACAAAGTTCAGTGCACAACAAGCAAACACCTAGAAGACAGCAGATGAGAACACTGAGGTGACCTGGAGTTCCAAACTCATGACCATCACAGGGACTCTGACTCACAGCAACCCCATATGACACACAACTGACTCTGGGGGTTTCCAAGGCTGTAGACCTGCACAGGAGCAGAAAAGGCCATCTTTCTCCTGCAGCCCCAGGTGAGGTATTATGTCAATAAAACACTACAAGCACAATCGATGATGAAACAAACATAAAGATGGTTACAATTAAAACCAAAAATGTCTTCTGCACATTTTCTACAATAAAGTGGTTCTAGAACAATCAAATCGCCTGCTAGACATACAGCACAAGGCAGATATGCCAGTGAACTCCAGCATTCAGTACCGTGGTGGGACTGATGCCTGGCCCGCTAGTGAGATCTTGCCTTCAAGAGAAGCCCCACCCCGCATCTTTGGAACCCTACATCAAGTGGACACCCCCCCCCCCACTACATTGAGGAAGATTTGGAATTCCTCCAGCTTCACCGACAGGTGATCAAGTCTCAGTTATCTCCTTACCCCGTTTCCCCGAAACTAAGACATCCCCCCAAATAAGACCTATTTACAGTTTTGCCTCTCGCTAAAATATGAGACCCCCCAAAATAAGACCTCCCCGAAAATAAGCCCCCCTGAAGCTATCATAACTCTGGATTTTGGACAGTGCCGGCAGCCGCCACCACACAGCTCATTGTTGGACGTAGAGCTGCCAGAGCAGACAGGATGTGCGAGGTCTCTTAATAAAATAAAAAATAAATGTGTATAGGGTATTCTTCATGGAAAAATAAGACAGCCCTTGAAAATAAGACCTAGCACATCTTTCGGATCAAAAATTAATAGAAGACACTGTCTTATATTTGGGGAAACAGGGCGCTTACCACTCTATTTCTTCTTTCTTTCTTTTGTTGCCCTTCTGTTTCCCACCACAGTTGGTATAAACAGGCTCATGTTTTGTTTGTTTTCTCTTTCTACGTTTTCCCTCTTCACACCCTCTCTTTCCTATGAAACGTCACTACTTGACTCCAGGTCATACCCTGCATCTAGGGCAAATCAACCCAAATAGCAGGGGGAACTCCAGCCTGCCCTCTGTGGGAGTGATGCACACCGTACAAGGAAGCTGTGACAACCATCTACAGTGTGCCGCACTGCTGAAGAAACCTGCCGGACCTCTAAGGTGATCTTGCCAACGAGGGTAATTCCGCCCTTTGTGGGGCAGGGTTTAAATTTAAATCTCTCTGGTCCCACATTCAGGCAATCCAGCTGAGCTACGTATTTCCTCATTCTCTCTCTCTCCCTTCTTTTAACATCACAGCCATTCTTAATGAGCAGTTTTCCCCTTCTTTCTCTTTCTTCTCCCTGGTCTCTCTCTGCTCTTATGATTCTCTCCTCTCCCGCTTTCCTTCCACATGCCTCAACAGGTTCCCAGACCCCTACTCTGCCTGTCCACCCAGTGAGGAGAGTTACAACCTTCCCCCTAAGACAGTCCTGCACACAGCATGAGACAGTGTTCCACACGGCACAGCATGGCGTTCGGCTCTCTCTATCTGCTTTTTAAATTTTCTCTCCTTCACCTTCTTTTTTCATCTTTTCCCGTTCTTTTTTGTTTTTGTCCTTCCTTAGCCTTTATTTCGACCTCTTCTCTACTTCCGGCCACAGTCACGGCAGATTCAGTTTTCCTTTTTCATTGTTTTCACTTGTTTAGTCTGTGCATTTTTGGAGTGTGGGAGTGGGTGTTAGTGTGCTTGGCCCTTTTGCTCCGGTCTGTTTCCTTCTCTTTCTCTCTTTCCTTTCACAAGATACTATCTGCCTCCAGGACACTACCATCTGCCTAGGGAAACTCTGCCCAACTAGGGGAGGTCCCTCTCCACCCCGCTTTTGTTGGCTAAACACACAGCTGGGGAAATTACACCAGTCCTCTTCCATACACCAAGCAGCAGGGGTCTCCCCTTCAAACGCCTGGGGGAACTCCAGCCTAAACCCCGAGGCCCTACAAGTGACTGGGGGAAACTCCTGCTCATCACTGGTGGGGCTCAACACTGCTACAGGAACATCTACCCAACCTCCAGGGAGGCTACATATAAGAACAGAACCAATTAGATGACTTGGCTTAATGGATATTTTCAGAGCTGTCCACACAAATGCAAAACCATTCGCATTCTTTTCAAATCCACGTGACATATACTTGAAGTTAGACCACATGCTGGGACACAAGTTGAACTTGAGTAAATTCAAACACAAGAGAGATTACACAGACGTCTCTCTTCGATCACTGTGCCATAAGGCTGAAAAGTAACAGAAGGACAGTGCAGAAAAGAAGGGCAAACAATTAAAGGATGAACAATTCTCTATTGGAAAAGGAGAGGCGAAATTATCATTATTCACAGATTATATGATTCTACACATCGAAAATCCCCACAACTCCACAAGTGGAGTGTTATAAGCAATAGAGGAACATGGCAGATTGGCAGGATACAAGATCAACAAACAGAAGTCTACGGTCTGCTACACACATCACAGAAGATCACAGAAGAGACCATTAAAAAGGCAGTACCCTTTACCATAGCCATGCACAAATTGAAATATCTAGGGATATACGTGATTAAGAAAATGAAAGCTGTGTACAAGGAAAATTATAAAACACTACGACAAGAAACCAAGAGTGACCTGAACAAATGGAAGAACAGCCCATGCTCGGGAAGTGGAAGACTTAATATAGTAAAGATGTCATTTCCACCCAAGGCACTATACAAGTTTAATGCTATCCCAAAACAAATACCACCATCCTTCTTCAAAGAATTGGAAAAACTGGTTACCAACTTCATATGGAAGGGTTCAAGAAACCCAGAATTACCATTGAACTCCTCAAGAAGAAGGACAAAGTGGGAGGGCTTGCATTACCTGACTTCAGCACAGATTATATGGCCACAGGAGTCAAAACAGTGTAGTACGGGTACAACGACAGATATTCAGACCAATGGAAAACAGCTGAATCCCAGAAACAGAACATCAGAACACAGGCAGCTGGTTTTTGATAACCCCCTCCCCCCAAATCAAATGTGAAGGAGATGTCCTCTTCAAAAAATGGTTCTAGAAAAAAACGGTATCTACCTGCAGAAAAATGAAGCAAGACCCTTACCTCACTCCATTCACAAGAATAAACTCAAGATGGATCACAGACCTCGCGGTAAAACCCCAAACTATTACGGCCAATGATGAGGGAATTGGGACAAACCTGAGAACCTTGGCACAGGGAATACATAGGCTATCGGAAATAGGGAAGGATACAAACACAGAGGAGTCACAAATAGACAAGTCGGATATACTGAAGATAAGTCACCTGTGCACAATGAAAGAATTCATGAAGAGAGTCCACTGACTGGGAAAACATCTTTAGCAATGACGTTCAGACTAAGGCCTTAACACTAAAATCTACAATACTTTGCAAGCTTACAATGAAAGATCTAATTGCCCACTGAGGAGGTGGGCAAAAGACCTGAACAGAAGTTTCCGTCTGAAATCCGAACGGCCAATATACAGATGAGAAAATGTTCCGAATCTTTAACCATACAAGAAATGCAAATTTAAATAACTATGAGATACCACCTAACACCCTCAAAGATAGCCCAATTAAAAATATCAGAAAGCAACCAGTTTTGCAGGGGCTATGGTTAGATAGAATCTCTCATTCACTGCTGGCAGACATGTAGGTATGTACAGCCACTATGGAAATTGATCTGATTTCTAAAACAGATGGAAATTGAGCTACCATACGACCCAGAAATCCCCCTATTGGGCATATAACCAGAAGAGGCAAGAAACAAACCACAGGCAAACATCTGTGCTCCAATGTTCATTTCGGCATAGTTCACAATTGCAAGGAGATGGAAAACCCAAATTCCCATCAAAACACAAATGGATTAAAAAACTGTGGTACGTACACACTATGCATCGCTAAAAAGCAGTGATGAACTCATGAAACATGGACGCATGGGCGAACTGGAGGAAATGATGCTAAATGAAGTAAAGCAAGCACAAAAGGGCAATAACAGCATGAGTCCACTGAGGAAAGTTTATATTTTAAAACAAGAAAATAAATGAAAAGGAGCAAACGATTGTAGTACAAACACTCCAGGGGTGAGGTCCAGGTAGTATAGCAGGAGCCAGACCAACTGCAGGGGTACATATGGTGGACAAATAAAAAGGAAATGAATAAAAAAGGGGTAGAAATGTGTAGCAGGGAATAGGACACTAACCAACCCAAGGGGAAGGTATTGTTTGTATCTCCACAGGGAAAGAGGGACCAGACTTCAATCCGGTGTTCTGGGATGTGAATGCACTGGGGCGGAATGGAGAGGGGAGCCAGTGGAGGGGCCCGAGGGCTTGGCCCCAATGCCTGGCTCGTGGACAAGGGCCAATCCTCCCAGAAGAATTTACTATAGAGGACGGCACTGAAGCTACAGCTAGGGGAGAGGGAAATGCCTGATCACAGCACAGGAGCAAAGGAATGGGGAAGATGTCCAGGCCTGGAGGATGATATCCCTGCTCCGAACACCCAATGCACAGAGTAGATCATATGGCTGATCCCATTATGTGACCCATAGTCCCTCGCTGGCCAGGGCCCTAAGGGAGGCAACACTGGACTCTCAGTGTCAGGACTGGCCTGGACTGTCCCCGCGACACCGAGGCAAAGGGTGTGCGACAGAACAGAGGGCAGAGCAGAGGAGGGAAATCCCACGGGAGTGCATAGGATAACTTTGGGACCAGAGAGTGAGTGGTACCCCATCGGACTCGACTGGAGGACACTCCTAGAGGTAAAAAAAAAAACACCAGACCTTCACCTATTTACAGGTTTTTCTTTTTACATTTTTAAATTTAATGATTGTTATTTTGGTAATTGGTTCTCTTTCTCATCTTTGTGTTCTCCTTGCTTTGTCCAGCTATGCCTCCTTTGTTTTGTGCACATTATTATCTCTGCAGGTCTTTCTAGATAAGCTGGATGGACAGTCTGGAGGAGAACACAACGGTGACCCATGGATCCGAGGGGACACGGGGGAGGGGGAGGAAAAGGAGTTGTCTTTACCAACCAGGGAACAAGGGAGCAACAAGTGATCCTAAATTAGTGACAAGGAGGATGTGAGAGGCCTGCTGGGATTCCGCAAGGCAATGTAACCAAGAGAAATTACTCAAACCGCAATGAAGGGTGAGCACGATAAAGGGACAAGAGGAATCCATAAAGTTTTGCATTTGTCATATCCTAAGAAGTGTGCTACACAGAGAAGCTGCCTGGATTTACATTCTACCTTTTTGCTGACAACTGGTTGTTACATATTTTCATGTCAATTTGAACATATATGAAAATCCAGGGGTAGTTTAGCCTGTCAATCAAGTCAAGATCTGCGGTAGTTACTCTGGTGTCATAATCTGGTACACAATCAGATGTCAATTTGGAACTCGAAGAGTGAAGGCGTGGAACTTAGTCTGTCAATCAAGTCAAAAGCAATAAAGCCTATGTGGGCATGGACTTCCTCTGAGGATTCTGGGAATACTCTGGGATTTCATGCCAGGAGAAAGGTACTGCCTCTCTCTGCTCGCTCACTTGGAGACTCTACTGAGAAGGCTCAAGTCCTGTGAGACATGCCTGAGGAGAAGCCACATGTATTTATCCTGATGCAGCCCTGGGCGCTGCAGAGGCCAGCTGGAGGGCTCTACCAACTCTGAGAGGCTTACAACGCCACCGGATCCACAGGACTTCCCAACCACTATCCTGTAATGCTCCTGAACTTGGCGTCGTTGCATGTGTTTCTTGAATCTGAAGAGGACTTAAGAGATTGTTATCAGACTTACAGACTTAGTCTGCAGTGGGTTGGGGCTTTCTTAATGTACAATTATCCTTTATATTAAACTCTTTCTAATACACATATGTCTATGAATTTGGTTCTGTACCCTACCCAGACTAACACACAGTCTGATGGAGGCTCCTAGTGGATGTGGACGTCTAATAAGGAGAGTCCAGATAACTGTCAAGTACAATTCCTCTCACCGACAAGGTGCAGTGAGTGTCGCACGAGAAGCAAAGATTTGCCAGAGAAACATGGTCCAGTCTAGAGAGCTAGAAATCTCTTACTACTGTCTTGCACACTGAAGTATCACAAGGGGAAGGAAGCCAACTTGTGACTGGGTTGTGAACCAAATCTACCTGACTCCAAATGGGAAGAGCAACCCTCGGCTTCCTGAGGACAGTGCTGGGCGGAGGAGATTGAGGGGAAGTAGGAGAGCGCCAGTGTACAAGGGCCTAGGCTGTCCTGATGGTCATGATCTGAGGTCTTTGATCATCTCCCTGAATGATCCAAGTTACTAGCCTGCAGAGTCTGAGTCACCAGCAGCTTAGGGGAAAGAGGAAGAAGAGTCGCACTTTTGCATTATTATTTCTGGACTGTCCTCATGAGAGATTCAAATTTGTGAACATCATTAGAGCTGATCCAGGCAAGACAAAAATAGAATGTCTCATTTGCCCGCACTGTTTCATGGACAAAACAAAATCACCAATGCTCAGGAATCGCTGACACTCAATGATGTAGCTATAAACTTCACCTTGGAGGAATGGCTGCTCCTGAACTCTTCTAAGAAGACTCTCTATCAGGATGTGATGGTGGAGAACTATCACAACCGGGTTTCCTTCGGTGAGGAGAATTCTGAAGTCATTGGTTCTTCCTTTCTTATGTGTTATGTGAGAATTCACTTTTTGTGGAAGTTTAGAGAAGTACTCCTGAAGGTCTTCTGCGATGACATTTCATTTTATTTGATTTACACTGTTGTGTGTTTGGTTCCACAATTTTCTTTCTTGAAGATTCTCAAAAGTTTCCCTCTTTTCTGTTCCTCTAACTTACTATGAAAGTCCACCTTGGACATCCACTCCAGTACTTACTGAATGCAAGACCACCTTGTTCTATTTAATTGGCATTCCATGATGCACACCTTCTGGACACAATCGCTGAAGACAAATCAGGTGTGGAAGCAAACGTGGTGAAGAACACTGATGGTGCCTGGCTATGAAAAGATATAGCATATGGGGTTTCACAAGCTTGAAGGTAAACAAGTGGCCATCTAGCTCACAAGAAACAAAGCCCATATGGAAGTATCACACCAGCCTGTGTGTCCATGAGCTGTACATGGAACCTGGTACCAGACATCAAAGGACAAGAAATAATTATGGTAAATGAGGGTGAGCGCAGAATAAAGGCCCAAAGCCCATCAGTAGGAAACTGGAAACCCCCTTACTTAAGGGTCGTGGTGAGGAGAGGAGCCAGTCAGGGTGCAGGGTATCAACGATGGAGCATACAACTTTCCTCTAGTTCTTAAATGCATACTCAGCCCACTATCATGATCCCAATTCGACTATACAAATCTGGCTAAACCTGAAAATGTACATGAGTACAGATAAGAACTGGAAACATAGAATACAGGACAGAGGATCTCTTCAGGACCAGTGGTGAGAGTGGCAATACCTGGACGGTGGAGGGAATTTGGGGTAAAGAGGGAACTGACTACAAGGATCGACATATAACCACCTCCCTGGTTGATGTACATCAGAAAAGTATGTGAAGGGACATGTTGCACAGTGTAAGATAAGACAAAATTATAATATATAAAGTATCAAAGGTTCATGAGGGAGGGGGAGTTGGAAGGGAGGAGGAAAAATGAGGAGCTGATATCAAGGGCTCAAGTAGAAAGAAAATGTTTTGAGAGTGAAGATGGCAACAAATGTACAAATGTGCTTAACACAATGGATGGATGTATGGATTGTGATAAGAATTGTACAAGCCCCCAAAAGTGATTTAAAAAAAGAAGGGTCTTGAGAACCTCCATCCCCTCCGCCTTCACCTTCCAGCTGCTGACCCAGATTCCAGAGACCTGCAATTACCAGCTCCACTGTACCCACTGTCCTATGACCTCCTGCATTCTGCATCATGTGGTTGTGTGACTCTGAAGTTAGGACGAGTATCAGGACTAGTATCACACACTAGTTGTGTGACTCTGAAGTTAGGACTAGACTTACGGACTTCAGTTGGATTGGGCTGGGATGTGTCCTTGGTATGTAATTACTTGATGTAAACCTCTTTCGTACACATGTGTGTCACTGGATTTGCTTCTCGAGTCAACCCAGCCTAACACAATAAGGTATCAAAAATGTTCAATTATAGCACATTTGTCAGGCTAAGGCAAGATGCACTGAAAACTGAAATGGGAGGAAAGAAAACTAGACAACAAAAACGAATGACAGACTGTCAGAGAAGCTAAAATGTGTAAGAGTCCTTATGTAATTGTGATACATTCTTGATAATTCAAAGGATTCCCCTACTCTACAGGTACAACAATCCAGGAATCAGCAATACATCAAACCCCTCGCTCCTGTGCGGTGGAGAAGCACAATGGAGACACCAGCAACACAGCAGGGTCCAGAGCGGTGGCAGGGCCGAGAGTGAAAGCAGCAGCACTCACTGGACTCTTCAGACTGGACTTCACTGAACAGACGCACCAGAGCTGAGACTTGAGGCTGCAATGCGCACATCCAAAGGATCGCTGAGGAGAGATTTCCCAGACAGAGGAAAACAGCCAGAGAACAAGCCTCAAGGTGGGAATGAGTCTCGTGTGTTCGAGGAAGAGCCAAGGGCTGGGCGTCACTGGAACAGACCGAGATGTGAAAGAGCAAGGGGAGAGGAACCTGACCTGTGATTTGTGGTCAGAGGACAGATATTCTCATTCTCGGGGACTTGTTGGAACTGAAGAGAGTCTGACTTCTTTCTCATCGGGGAGCAGAGCAAGGTAACATTTCAGAGCAGAAGAGGAAACTGATCACACAGCTGCCCAAGTATTGGTGTGTACAAAAGAGGCAGGAGGAACCCTTGAGTTATGGACAAAACCAGGGAAGAAATGATGACAGTTTAACTTGTGCTGGTGTCTAAAAAATTTCAGAAACATGGATCCACAGCTCACAGCTGGGCCCACACACCATGTTTCCAATCCAGCCACACTCATAAAGCAAGACTAGCACTAAACAGAGCCCACTGCAGAGTCAAGTAGAGAAGATGAAAGCATAAACTTGACTTGAACAGTTAAAACTTTGGCAGCAGATTCCCACACCCCCTTGGATGAGTGCTAGAACTGCTCTGGTGTCCCATATTTTCTGTATTTTGGGTGGGTATTTTTTGTTTCCTTTTGGTTTGTTCAATGAGGTGGTGTTTGGTCAATGGGCTCACCCTCTTGAAGCTAAATTACATGGTATTTCGTTTTTTTGGTACAAGAAACCCAGACTACATGAGCCTATACCGTAAATAGAACTTTTTAGGGAGGAGGGGGTACAGTGTTGGTGACGAGGTGAAGTGGAGATGTCAAGCTCATGTGAAAACGGAATGTTTGGAAACTGACTCAAGCACATGTACAATTCTGCTCACATGAGTTTACTATGGAGTGATATATGTATTAATTCCCAATTAATACAATTTTGTAAAGGCAAGAAATACCAAAAAACGGACAAAGACTAGCACAGGTGGCCCAGCACTCACCATTTCCTGGCTGCAGTTTGGAGGTCTAAGGGTGTGTGCTCTCTACAGTCACGAAGGCCCTTCAGAGGGAGGAGTGGAGTGGGAGGCAGAGCACCAGGCAGTCTGGAGTCAGATGAGGAATGTTCCGTCCACACACAGGTCACAGCACTTGAAGTCCTTCCTTCAAACTGGCAGATGTGCAAGATGAATGGTCAGGTCCCTGCTCCACAGGGTGAGCAGAAATGGAAGCAGCACAGGGAGGAGACAGAGGTGAGTAAGCAGCAGGCAGCAACAAGTGTTTGGTTTCCTCCCAGGTTCCAGCACTGCTCCACCTTGGGGACATTTGCACTGAAGGCAGAACAGGCTCCAACCCCCAGATGAAATCCTGCTTTCTTCATTTCCAATTTCCCAATCTAAACCTGGTCCATATCCCAGAGTTTCCTACAGCACTGTTTTAGTTTGTAAAATAATGATTAGAAATGTTGATGTACTTTTTCAACACAATAATTTACCTGTCCTTGCATCCATTGAAGGATTTTGATTACTTCCTTGACACATGATCCCTATGTAACCCTTGATGCTAATATTCACTCTTCTGACATTGAGAATACACGGTTCAATTTCACAAAACCTCTAACCTCATAAAGATGTGATTCTCTGCAGTTCAATCTGGAGAATTCCATGCACCACAGATCTCACCCACACTAAGTGCATCATGACTTCTATGAACCCTCACCACCTACATTCGGGTTTCTAATAAACATGGCAGTCTGTATCAGAAACACTAGAAATGGCAATATTGTTTCTCACATGCCCTTGATGAAAACGTGTAGTTCACAAAGAAATTCCACAAAGTATGACTCTGTGTAGATGCGTTCCGCCTGAAATTGGGATATAGTCTTAGATGTATAATCTTATTTTCAACCCACGTTTCTTAAACCTTACGTGTTGTAAATTCGCACAGTCCTTCAAGGAAGGGGGTACATTCCGCACCATCCTCAGTTTACCTGACCCGCAGGATGAATTCTTCCCTGGGTGCCTGGTCTGGGTCAGGAGCAGTCCTCACAAGTCCAAGGACAGGAGACACAGCAAACAAAGCGGTGTCACCTTCAGGTCGCGGCCTGTACCCGAGACCACGCCCTTGACGGAAGTCACACCTGATTTTGAGTCCAGGCCGTGAACACCTGAGATAAGCGTCCAGTCAGTTAACGCTCCTAGTTGACTCCTTGTCTGGAAGCCGCCCACGATCCCTACCTCACACTGCACTTCCGTGCGTTACAGCAGGCGCCGTGCGGACCTGCTCCAACTGCTGCCCCTCCGACCGGCGGAGGCGGCCTTCCTGAGGGGGCTCCGCGTGACGGGCCGAGGGGGGAGGGGAGGCCACGTGACGGAGCGCGCGCCACTCTGAGGACCGAACACGACGTTAAAAGAGAAAGAAAAGCAAGGGCCCCGCGTGGGGACTGCGGGGCGCGCACGGGGACCGGGGCGCAGGCCGTCAGCCCGGGGTCCGGACGCTGCACGTGTCTCCACACGCGGGGCGCCGGCAGAGACGCCGAGACCGCGCGGAGACGGGCGACCCCCGCCCGGCGGGCTGCGGACGGGCGCGCAGGGGGCGCTGGGGACCCGGGAGGACGCGGAGGGCGCCCTCGGGCTCGGCAGGGGCTGCGGGACCCCGGACGGGGCGCTGGGACGCCGGGAAAACTCACCTCAGACGCGCGCGGAGAAGCGCGACCAAGCGCGGCGGCCTCGCAAGGAAGAGCACTTCCGCTTCCGGTCGCGAGGTGCCCCCGGCTTGAACTTCCGGGCGGGAGCGCGGCGAGTCCTAAGCAGGTTGTGGAACCAACAGGAAGAACGGAGGCCGAGTGCAGCTCCAAGAGGTTTGTTGGCTTCAAACTCACACTCAGAGCCGAGGGTCCACACCAGGCTCTGTCGAGTAGCGAGTGTGGACCCCGAGCTTCCCCTGGGACACGCTTTTATAGGCCGAACCCACACACGTGTCCTTTATTTAAACAGAAAAGTGGACCTTGCGTTATCTTTAGCTTGCAGTTTTCCACAAAGGTGCTGGGCCCGCACGTGGATTTGCTAAAAGAAGCTGCAAAGCACAGAGGCGGGATATCTTGCAACGAGACGGACCTTTGTGCGAGTTTGGGAACATCCTGTCGCCCTCCGTTCTTATTTCGGATCCAGATTGAATTTAAACTTCCTGGTCCCCAGAGCGTTTTGATTCGTGACCGCGGGGTTCATTGGTTCCCCTTGTGTTTAGATCAAACACTCAAACCAAAGCGACCGCACTTTAGACCCTGCGCCCTGAGCTCGCACCTCTTACTGTGGGGCCGCTGGACAGACAGGCACGCACTCACAGGAAGGACAAGGGAGTTGATTTCTACTAAAAGGTCAAGGTCACAGCTGCTGGCAGTTGCCTCTCCCCAGTGGTGGGTTGAGAGACAGCAGCCTTGAGGTTCTTGTCGATGCAATTTTATACATTTCTTTGAGAGAAAAAATAGTGACAAAAAAGGGGGAGCACAGAGTAAAGGGATTTTCATACATTGAGTTTTCGTCTCACAGAGTTGCAGGCTGATGGGGCTGGAACCAGAACGTCGTGGTTGGTGTGGGTTTACTCTGCTCTTTTTGGGGCTCAGTCTCGTAGAGACCCAACATGTGATGTGGGCCCATACATCTGCGACCCGTCCACGGCTCTAGAATGTTTAGCAGTCCGAGCTCGGGACACAGGTGCAAACCACACGAAGAATGGCTGGTTTGTCCACTGCACACAATAGAACATGAATCAGGGTACCTGCCCATCTCAAGCACAGCCATTGAGTCAGCCAAACTCCCTGCCATCCAGGCGCTGCCGACTCGCAGTGACCCCTGCTAGTGCTGAGATGTTTGTACCACCACAGCATCCAAGGACTTTCTACCCTCTGGCCTTTGCTCCTCCTGCATTCGCATCATTGCATGTGTTTCCTGAGTCTGAAGAGAAATTTATAGACATCTGGGCTAATATCTGCCTCAGTCCAGCTGCAGTGGCTTTGGGTCCCCCGCTAGCTGGGTAAGGCTTCGATGATTGGGAGACAGAAATCACACAACTCAGGTTGCAGTGACTGTTCCAATTTTATTCATGCAGAGCTTCAACTTATATATTCTTTTTCTTGGCTTAAAGCTTATGTAACAAGTTACATCAATGACATCATGATTCTTGGTTAAAAATTAGTACATCTTGAAGCTAAAACTTTGTCATACAAGGGTGATAGACATAAACCTTCTAACAATAACTGAGCACACTTCATCCAACTAGGGCGCATTGTTATAACTATGAAACCAATAAAGCATTAATACATTTCATTATCAAAAATTACTTGACAGGCTTTGGCTGTTCTTTCTGTTCTTTCTTAGGCTGTTCCTCTAGGGCTTTCATTTCTTGTTCTTACTTTCCCACTAAGTTCCCATAAATTAAACTTCCAAAAGTCTTTCTGTACCAAGGTATGAGTTGCCTCACAATAGGTAGCTTTGCTTCAGTGGACTTCAGACATCACGGAGGCCCTCTTCTTGCTAACCATTCCATAAAACTTAAACTACTAAAAGGAACTTGTACACCTTTCTTTGTTAACTATTCTTATGCCATTTTCATTGTAAGCCCTCGTATAAGGTACATCAGGGCCAGGAACTCTATTTCTCTTTGGGTTATTTGCTGGAGGGGGGATGCCGTATTCTGCCCCCTATGCGGTAACCAAGATAAGGAAAGGGAAAACCCGTGGGCAGAGGATGATAAAGCTTTTTAGAATCTTGCCCCAAAGCACTCCAAATAATGATGGCAAGGTCAATTAAACAAGTCTAAATACATATCGAGAGCGGGTTTGGGCAGCCAACTCCCACCGTCCAGCTTCTTTGAAGCCAGCCAGGCATCCTTCGACTCTGTCTTCAATGTCATGCAGCAGGACTGGTCCCCTCAAATATCAGACTTATGGGCTTGGAATGAAGTGGGTTGGGATGCTTTCTTAATGTACAATTACCGTTTATATAAAACTGTCTTGTACACATATGGGTTTCTATGGATTTGCTTCTCTAGTCTACCTGAACAAACACAGCAATGTAATGTTGGCTAGGGTAGATGTAGTTAGGCTGAAATGTAGCATTTGGTCATTTCATCTCCCGTTGGACCCACGTTTAAATTGTTTCCATTTTTAATGTGTTCTGGTTTCTTCTCCATTGAGGCTTTCCTCTGTCTTGTCACTGTCTTTTTTTTTTTTTAACTGCTGGCTTCCTGCTGGTCTTGAAGATAATCTTCTGCACATGAAATCCGGGATTGGCAAATGCAGAGGGATAGGAATGGAGGGGTAATGACCTCAGGGCATGACATGGGGAGTTGATTCTCTGGAATGCCTTCCCCAATGTTGTTTCGGTCTCAGAGTACCACGTCAATTTTACCCATTGTATTCCCAGAATGTGAGCAATTCTTAGGACAGTGGAGAATGGTCCTCTTCCAAGACAACTGTGTGGCCAAACACATGGAAAGTAAGGATTTTATTATAGATTCCTCCTACCTGGAATGGTCTGCGTTTGAATCAGGTGGCTTGAGTGTTAGCTTTGTCCTGGAACACAACCACAGACACCAGAGCTTGCTGTGAAATCTAGGAAGGCACTCACACCTGTGATCCATAACATCATGTGTGTTATTTTCAGTCTCTTTCTGTTTAACTCTGCAAAGGATCCCTATTCACTGCAGTGTGTCACCATCAATCCAACGGGAAATATTTCATCAGGATAACTTTTCATCTATTGCCATGTGACAAACAGCAGAATGTGGCTTTTTGTCTCTTCGTCACCAGACCTTCGGCCCTAATAATTCTTTTCCTTTGTATTTTGCATATTTAACCTTGACTTTGATTACTGCATCAGTGTCTCAAAATGTTAATGATGGAGGAAAAGTATGCGGTGAACCAACACAGCAGTTCTTCAAGAATGACCCCAAATTATTCAAAAGCTCCAAAATTGCAAGTCAGTGATGCGCAGCATAGCAAGCAGGGGAGACATTGGAAGTGAGTGTCATTTCTAGAAGGTAGCATTGCCTCAGGAGAGAGTCCTGAAGTGTCACGACATTAAAAACCATCCCTTCCAAACTGTGTGTAACAGTCCAGAAACTGTTGGTGGGGAGGAGGGCAGTTTAACATTACATAGTGGCCAAATGTGTTTCCCTTTGGATTTTGACTCCAGATCAGACAGCCATCAGTAGCCACTTAAATCAGTGATCATCTGCTCCTCTCACAAGGTGGGCCACCTTCCAAAGGTCGATGGGAATCACAAGCCGTCTTGGATCCTGATCGTTTCAGGAGTCATATGCCTAAGTTGTCCTCATGTGCATTGAAAATTGTTCTATTGTTATGAACTAACTCAAACCTTGGGTGGGTAGGAATATGTCTGTGTGTGTGTCGTGTGTGTGTGTACGTTATCTTAGATGTGATGTGTTAATAGAATCTTTACAGGAACCCCTAATAAAATGTAAAAAAAGAAAAAATGATTAGGGCAAAGAATGTACAGATGTGTTTTATGTGTGGATTGTGATGAGTTGTATGAGCCCCTAATAAAACGATTAAAAAAATTTTTTTAAAAGAATTTTCACGGGGGGAATGGGGAGGGAGGGGAAAAAAAAGAGAACCTGATGCAAACGGCTTAAGTGGAGAGCAAATGCTTTGAGAATGATTGGGGCAGGGAATGTATGGATGTGCTTTATACAATTGATGTATGTATATGTATGGATTGTGATAAGAGTTGTATGAGTCCCTAATAAAATGTAAAAAAAGAAAAGAGAGAAAAAATGATTAGGGCAAAGACTGTACAGATGTGCTTTATACAATTGATGTATGTATATGTATGAACTGTGATAAGAATTGTATGAGCCCCTAATAAATTGTTAAAATTAAAAAAAAAAAGATTCTTCACAGGAAAACATTTTCTTTTTTAAAAAAATCACTTTATTAGCTCATACAACTATCACAATCTATACATGCATCAACTGTGTAAAGCACATTTGTGCATTCATTACGCTCGCCATTCTCTAAATATTTGCTCTCTGCCTAAGCCCCTGGCATCAGCTCCTCATTTTACCCCCTCCCTTCCCGCTCTCCCCAACCTCATGGACCCTTAATAATTTATAAATTATTGTTTTGTCATATCTTACACTTTCCGACATCTCCATTCACCCACTTTTCTGTTATCCTTCTGTCCCGTCCCGCAGGAACTTCACCGTGGATCCTGGAGGAGAGAGTGGGCATTAGGGGGACAAGAGACCCCGAGAATGGAGACAAGACAGTGTCCTGATCAAGTCTGGTTCATTGAACAAAGGGTTACAGCTTATATAGGCCAGCAATGGGGGAAGCATCCGTCGCACATGCAAATTAGGCTACTTTGGTGATAGACCAATCAGGGAGCTCGGGGGAGCACGCCCTGCCAGCTTACAATCTTCAACCAGGTGTGCGGAGTGGCATGTTTATGCAAATCAAGTGGAGGCAAAGACAATCTTTTACCCAATCAAGGGGAAGCAGGACATAGGTGCTTATCTAAAGAGCATCACACCTTGTTTGCTCAAGCTTTACAGCTGCAGTGCTGTCACGTAGGCTGGGGTAGAAGAATGCCCAGAGCTCAGGCTAATAAATTCCAAGTAATGGCTGGGCCTCATGGCTCCGGACATCCATCCCTCAGGGAGGTGGTTATATGTAGATCTTTATAATTGATAGCCCCTTTCCACCCCACCTACCCTCCACTCTCCTGGTATCGCCACTTTCATCACTGGTCCTGAAGGGATCCTCCGTCCTGTATTCCCTGTGTTTTCAGTTCCTATCTGTAACTGTACATCCTCTGGTCTAGGCAGATTTTTAAGGTGAATTGGGATCATGATAGTGGCAGATGGAGGAATGAATTAGGAACTAGAGGAAAGTGGTATGTTTCATCGTTGCTACACTGCACCCTGACTGGCTCGTCTCCTCCCCACAACCCTTCTGTAAAGGGATGTCCAGTTGCCTACAGATGGGTTTTGTGTCCCCACTCCGCACTCCCCCTCATTCACAATAATATGATTTTTTGTTCTTTGCTGCCTGGTAAATGATCCCTTCGGCACATAGTAATCACACAGGCTGGTGTGCTTCTTCCATGTGGGCTTTGTTGCTTCTCAGCTAGATGGCCGCTTGTTTATTTTCAAGTCTTTAAGACCCCAGACGCTATGCCTTTTGATAGCCGGGCACCATCAGCTTTCTTCACCACATTTGCTTATGCACACATTTGTCTTCAGTGATTGTATCGCTGAGACAGGAAAACATTTTCACCAATTGATGTTGACTATTTGAAAAACACATCAACATAATAAGAAGTTTTTATGAGAAGAATGATGTTAATGCTGTTAACCGACTGATTCCATGAGACAGGACACAAATTATGACACGCAAGCTCATTGTGTTTGGTAATGTTGGACCTAAGGCAAATGCATGTGCAATACTTTCCCCCTTATTTTTAATAGAAATGTTCCTTAGAGAAACTCTGTGAACGTACTGAAGACAATCATTGTGGGACAACCTCTAGCCGGATTCCAGATCTAAGTGCGATACGAGGCAGTCTTCCAGAAGAAGATCTGTTTTGATGCTGTGCGTGTGGGGGACAATCTTCAGTGCTCCCTCATCATACCGTCACCGTATCAGCTCTCACCCAGGATGCAATACCTATAGCGGGGGTCTCTGTAGAGAAGACCATAGTTCTCACTCTATGCAAGCCACTCCAGTAAGCACTCTTATAGAGAGAAATCCCTTATTCAAAATGTGTGTGGGAAGGATTTCAGTCACTTAGCAATCATTAGGAATCCTGCAAGATTGAGCAATGGTGAGAAATGCTATGAATGGGCCCAATTCAGAAATGATTCCTGTGATTACTCTTCCCTTTGGACACCTGGGAGAGATGATATGCCTCCCTCACTCCCTCACTCAAGAAATGTGTACTCATCCGGCAGAGAGGCCTCATGACCGTAAGGAATGTTGCAAAACCTTCTCGGTCTACGACTTCACCATGGGAAAAAATCTTTCTGGAGGTAAGGAACGTGGGAAAGTCTTTGGATATCAGTCACACCTTAAGAAATGTAATAATTCATAGTGGAGAAGGACTTTATGGATGTCAGAAATGTGGGAAAGTGTTTGGTGGGGGACCGGCCCCAATGCCAACTAAGTGGACTCCTGCCCCTCCCCCCAGAAGAATTAATTTCAAAGGACGGCATTGAATCTGCAGCTCCTGGAGATGGACATATCTGATGGGAGCACTTGGGTGCAGGTGAAGGGGGAGGAGGAGAGAGTGGAGCAGCCAGTCCATACAGAGGACCACATGGCTGAGACATGATGCCCCTCACTGACCCATGGCCCTACAGTGGACAAAACCAGAGACAGTGTGGGGATTGCACCTGATCTGATCCCACCACACCGAAGCAAAACACTAAGGGGGTGCAACAGAAGAACAAGGGAACAGAGCATTGAGGTCCCCAGGGAATGGTGAAGGTGGACTTTGGGACCAGGATGTGATGCCCCAACAGACTGGACTGGAAAACACTCCTAAAGGCCAAAAGGCAATCCTTGAACTAACTATAAGCTGTTTTTCTTGTTTTGTTTGTCATCGTTTGTTGTTTTGTTGTATATTATTGCTTGGTTTTACTCTGTCTTGTTTTTGTGCATGTTATAATCTCCACAGGTCTGTCTAAATAAATGAGGCTGGATGAACAATCTGGAAGAGAAAACAAGGGGACCAACAGTTCCAGGAGCACATGGGAGAGGGGGAGGTGGGGGTAAAAGAAAGGTAGTGGTGTTAACAAACCAGGGACATGGGAACAAGTGATCCAAGTTGGTGGTGAGGAGGGTGCGGGAAGCCTGGTAGGGCATGATCAAGGGTAATGTAACCATAAGGAATTGCTGAAACCCTGGTGGGGACGGAGCACGATAGTGGGACAGGAGGAAAGTCAAAGGAAACAGAGGAAAGAGCTGGGAGGCAAAGGGTATTTATAGAGTTCTAGGTAAAGACATGCACATATGCAAATATATTTATATATGAGGATGGGGAATATATCTATGTGCATATATTTATAGGTTCAGTATTAAGGTAGCCGAAGGACATTGGGCCTTCGCTCAAGGGGGCGGGGAGAAAGCATTTAGGAATTAGAGGAAAGTTGTATTTTTCATCGTTGCTACATTGCCTCTTGACTAGCTCCTCTCCTCCCTTAGACCCGTCTGCAAGGGGATTTCCAGTGGCCAACAAATGGGCTTTGGGACTCCACTCTGCACACCCCACCCCCTCATTCACTATAATAAGGTGTTTTTTTTTTGTTGTTCTGATGATGCTTGATACCTGATCCCTTTGACACCTCGTGATCCCACAGGCTGATGTGCTTCTTCCGTGTGGGCTTTGTTGCTTCTGAGCTAGATGACCACTTGTTCACCTTCAAGCCTTTAAGACCCCAGACGCTATCCTTATTGATAGCTGGGCACCATCAGCTTTCTTCGAGTGGTATTTTTTCTTAATGGAATGTTCTTTTTTGTCAAATGTTTATCAGTTAGAGTTCTGGTATTTTTTACTAAATCAGTGTCAGCATCCCCCTTATTATGAACAAATTCTTCTTTCTCCGTCTAGCTGTAAGTTAAAGTCCCTACTATATGGCAATGAAGTGATTACAATTTGTTTACTTGTTTCTCTTATAGATCACTTTATTGGGGGCTCTTACATATTTTGTCACAACCCATACATCAATTTTATCCAGCACGTCTGTACATATGTGACTACCATGATTTTCAAAGCCTTTTCTTTCTCCTGGAGCCCTTGGTGTGAGCTCCTCCAGGTTGATTCTAATGACAGAATTGGGTGCATTACGAAGATTGCAGAGATGCACCCAGATGTGTTGAATCATCTTTCACATTAAAATAAAGGGCCGTGGTGATGCAGTGGCCGCATGTTGGGCTTCGATCTTCATGTCCTGCAGGTGGATAGCACCAGCATCATGGAGGGAGAAAGACTGGTTGTCTACTCCCGTAAACGGTTTCAGCGTCAGAAACCCACGGGCTCACATTGGCTCAATGTCAGCAAGGTGGCATGGTGCATTAGATATCAGGGTGCTCATGGAAAAGCCAGCATTTTATACCCACCAGGCACTTCAAGAAGAAAGATGGTGCAGTGAACACACGAAATTATTTTTAAAACTGCACGATCCTATGAGGCACGTCTTCTCTGCCTGTGGAGTCCCTGTGCGAGTCATCACCCAACAACGGACTTCAGCAGTTTAGGTTTCAACTGTGTAGATCTGATAGGTGAACAGGCTGGGGGCTGTTAAGAATGTGACATTTCTGTCTTTTAAATTTTTTTATTGTATTTATTTTTGAAAAATAAAAAAAAATTGGCATTTGTATATGTATGTGTATATGTATATATATGTACGTGTATGTATAAATATGGTTGTATGTTTACGTATTTTTTGTGTGTATGTAAGTGTGTATATGTATTTTTTCGTGTGTATGTATATGTATCTATATAACAAACTCACTGCAATGGACTCCAAGATGACTCATGGTGACACTAAAGGACAACGTTGAACTTCCCCTGTGGGTTTCTAAGACTCTGTATGGCAGTAGAAACATCATCTTCCCTGTGTGGCTCAGCTGGTAGCTTTAAACAGCTGACCATGCAGTGAGCAGCCCAGCGCACAGCCCCCACGGGTGCCCTGGTGGCACAGTGGTTATTCCTTGGGCTGCTCACTGCAAGGGCAGCAAACTTTTGTTGTGGGATCTAGCACCAGGGCATTTCAGCTTTCAGTGCTGTGGAGATTCTCAGCTCCTTAAATCTGCTACCAAAGGGAGCTGGAGTAATTGCTAAATTCACTTAGTGGGGTTTCCATACACAACCTTTCTGGTGAGGCCCACAAAGAATGTCATGGGCCTTCAGAAAGACTGAGTTGAATGTCCCTGTATTCCGTAGCACACGACTTGCCTAGGAGGCCTACTCTGGTTGTTGTTGTTATTGCTAGGGGCTGCATAGCTGATCCTGTCTCATCATGATCCGTGTACCAGACAAGGAGACAGTGCCATCCTCACAATTCCGCCTATGTTGGAGCTCCTGGTTGCATTGACATTATGAATCCGTGTTACCCAGGGGCTACCTCTTTTTCTTTTGCGGACACTCCATTTACCAGGCATGATGTCCTTTTCTGGTGACCATCCTTTCTCCTCTCTCCCATGGTGGTCGAGACATCACCTGTGGTCAATTTGGGACGTAAACATGAACGGTGGAGGTTAGCCTGCCAATCAGGTCTCAGTTTGCTGTCCTCATTTGGAGCTGCCAAGGAGATAATTCACTTGCTGGACCCCCGCACACCCACACTCCCTGTGAGACATCCCTGTGGGCAAAACACATGGAGCTATGCTAGAGCCCTGGAGTTGAAGGAGCTATGTGGAGACCCACGCCAACGCTGAGATGATTACACTACCACTGGATCCACAAGACTTCCCTCCCTCTGTCCTGTGATCACACAGACTAACAGGTTTAATCTTCAAGCCTTTTGCACATTCTTTACATTCATAAGGTCTCTCATCCCTGTGCGTTCTCATATGTCTAGTGAGGGCTAACCTTACACTTAAAAGCTCTCACATTTTCCTTACTTTCATAAGGGCTTTCTTCACTGTGATTGGGGAACGTACACTGAGGGCCATGGGACATTTGAAAGCTTCCAGATACTGTGAGTACATCCCTGTCTGTGGTCTGGCCCTTGAATAAGACTTGCTTTCGTTTTCCGGGGGCGGGGTGTACACTGCGTTCGCTTTGGTTTGAGTGTGTGGATCTAAACAGAAGGCGAATCAAAGGACCCCTCAGTGAGGACTCAAAACGCTTTGGGGATGAACAAGTTTTTATTGAGTCTTGATATGAAATAAGAACGGTCGGCGACACATGTGCCAAAGTTTAGTCTCGTTGCAAGATATTCCGCTTCAGTGCTTTGTAGCTTCTTTTAGCAAATCCACGTGCGGGCCCAGCAGCTTTGTGGGAAAACTGCAAGCTAAAGATAATGCAAGGTCCACTTTTCTGTTTAAATAAAGGACACGTGTGTGGGTTCGGCCTATAAAAGCGTGTCCCAGGGGAAGCTCGGGGTCCACACTCGCTACTCGACAGAGCCCGGTGTGGACCCTCGGCGCTGAGTGTGAGTTTGAAGCCAACAAACCTCTTGGAGCTGCACTCGGCCTCCGTCCTTCCTGTTGGTTCGACAACCTGCTTAGGACTCGCCGCGCTCCCGGCCGGAAGTTCAAGCCGGGGGCACCTCGCGACCGGAAGCGGAAGTGCTCTTCCCTGAGAGGCCGCCGCGCGCGTCTGAGGTGAGTTTTCCCGGCGTCCCAGCGCCCCGTCCGGGGTCCCGCAGCCCCTGCCGCGGCCCGAGGGCGCCCTCCGCGTCCTCCCGGGTCCCCAGCGCCCCCTGCGCGCCCGTCCGCAGCCCGCCGGGCGGGGGTCGCCCGTCTCCGCGCGGTCTCGGCGTCTCTGCCGGCGCCCCGCGTGTGGAGACACGTGCAGCGTCCGGACCCCGGGCTGACGGCCTGCGCCCCGGTCCCCGTGCGCGCCCCGCAGTCCCCACGCCGGGGGCCCTTTTCCTTTATTTTTCTTTTTTGGTTGCTTTCCTTCCTTTGCGTCTTTGTTTGTTTCTTACGCTGCCTTCGGTCCTCAGCATGGTGCCCATCCAGTCACGTGCCCCCCCTCCTCCGTCTGAAATGTGGAACTCTGTCAGGAAGGGTGAGTCAGCACGTCACAGGCGCAGAAGTTGGAGTAGGTCTGTCTGTACTGCGCTCCCTGTAGTTCGCGGAAGTGCGGGGTGGGGGCGGGGGCGGGGGCATTGCACAGAAGTAATCAACCAGGAAAATTACATCACTGGAGACCTATCTAAGGTGTTTCACTGCCTCGACTCAAAATCAGGTGTGACTTCCACAAAGGGACCTTGTCTCGGTTAGAGTCCCCGACCTGAAGCCCACACCGTTTTGTTTCCTGTGCTTCCGGCCACGGGGACTTGGGAGTTGGGGTGAGTACTGCTCCCGCCACGGTCCAGACACCTGAGGAGGAATTCATCCTGCGGGACTGACCGCAGTGAGAATGGTGAAGTTGAATTTGAGAAAAATATAATGGTACAAACAGATATGATAGTCACCGAGACCAAGGTCCACCTCAACATTACTCCCAAAAGCCTGTGGCCCCTTTCTGCCTTGGCCGGGGAGAGGACGATGCGCGCGTTCTGAACATTAGGCACTGTTTGGGCACTTGCACGGGGTTTCTGTTGGAGGTCAGTCACAGCCCTATGAAGTATGATTTCTTTTTTTTTTTAATTTTATTTTTATTTTAACAATTTATTGGGGCTCATACAATTCTTATCACAGTTCATACATATACATACATCAATTGTATAAAGCACATCTGTACAGTCTTTGCCCTAATCATTTTTTTCTCCTCTTTTCTTTTTTTTACATTTTATTAGGGACTCATACAACTCTTATCACCATCCATACATATACATATACATACATCAATTGTATAAAGCACATCCATACATTCCCTGCCCCAATCATTCTCAAGGCATTTGCTCTCCACTTAAGCCCCTTGCATCAGGTCCTCTTTTTTTTTCCCCTCCCTCCCCTTTCCCCCTCCCTCATGTGCCCTTGGTAATTTATACATCGTTATTTTGTCATGAAGTAAGATTTCTTGAGAAGTGTTACCAACTTTAACCAACTTCTGTAGTTTGCCCAAGATTAATCGACTAGAAACGTCAGAGCTAGAATGGAAAAGCAGCTCTGGCCAACTTCAACGCCTGGCTCTGTTCGCTGTCTACCAAGCAAGGAGTGGTGTGGTGAAATGAAGAAGATTCAGAGAAGGGAGGAAGAAGGAGCTTCCTTGGGAGGTTCCATATCTTGTAAAGTTAGCACGTCCAGCTATAGAAATCACCCTGCGTGAAACTTTGATTCTGATCTAAAAGACAACTGGAGAAATATAAACAGCAACGAATGTATAAGGGTGCTTTGCTCAATTGATGTATGTATGGATTGTGATAAGAGTTGTATGTTTTTTTTTTGGGGGGTGGGAGACAAGATGGAAAAAAAAGTCGTATGTTTTTTTATTTAAAAAAAAGAAAGCAAATGTTTTGAGACTGATGACGGTGACAAATGTACAAAAGTGCTTGACACAATGGATGGATGGATGGATTATGATAAGAGTTGTACAAGCCCCCAATAAAATGATTTGATTATTTAAAAAAAAATAAAAACAGTGGAGATGGAGCCTCTTTGAAAGTAAGTGTGCAGCCACTGGATCATGGGAGCTAACAGAGATTAGTTGCAAACAAGGATTTACATTTATTGCCTATATATTTTTTTTTAAACAATTTATTGGGGCTCATACAATTCTTTTCACAGTTCATACATATACATACATCAATTGTATAAAGCACATCTGTACAGTCTTTGCCCTAATCATTTTTTTCTCTTTTCTTCTTTTTTTTTTTCATGTCATTTATTTTATTTTATTTTTTTTTAATTTTAACAATTTATTGAGGCTCATACAATTCTTTTCACAGTTCACACATATACATACATCAATTGTATAAAGCACATCTGTACAGTCTTTGCCCTAATCATTTTTTTCTCTTTTCTTCTTTTACATTTTATTAGGGACTCAAACAACTCTTACCACAATCCATACATATACATACATCAATTGTATAAAGCACATCCATACATTCCCTGCCCCAATCATTCTCAAGGCATTTGCTCTCCACTTAAGCCCCTTGCATCAGGTCCTCTTTTTTTTCCCCTCCTCCCTCCCCATTCCCCCCTCCCTCATATGCCCTTGGTAATTTATACATCGTTGTTTTGTCATATCTTGCCCTATCCGGAGTCTCCCTTCCCCCCTTCTCTGCTGTCCCTCTCCCAGGGAAGAGGTCACATGTGGATCCTTGTAATCAGTTCCCCCTTTCCAACCCACTCACCCTCCACTCTCCCAGCATCGTCCCTCACACCCTTGGTCCTGAAGGTATCATCCACCCTGGATTCCCTGTACCTCCAACCCTCATATGCACCAGTGTACAGCCTCTGTCCTATCCAGCCCTGCAAGGTAGAATTCGGATCATGGTAGTTGGGGGGAGGAAGCATCCAGGATCCGGGGGAAAGCTGTGTTCTTCATCGATACTATCTCACACCCTAATTAACCCATCTCCTCTCCTAAACCCCTCTATGAGGGGATCTCCATTGGTCGACACTTGGGCCTTGGGTCTCCACTCTGCACTTCCCCCTTCATTTAATATGATATATATGTACACATATATACATACATATATACATATACACATATATACACATATATACACACACTTACATCTTTTTTTTTTTTTTTCATGATGCCTTATACCTGGTCCCTTGGGCACCTCGTGATCGCACTGGCCGGTGTGCTTCTTCCATGTGGGCTTATTTGCTTCTGAGCTAGATGGCCGCTTGTTCACCTTCAAGCCTTTAAGACCCCAGACACTATCTCTTTTGATAGCCGGGCACCATCAGCTTTCTTCACCACATTTGCTTATGCACCCATTTGTCTTCAGCGATCCTATCATGGAGGTGTGCAGTCAATGATATGAGTTTTTGTTCTTTGATGCCTGGTAACTGATCCCTTTGGGACCACTCGCTCACTCAGGCTGGTGTGTTCTTCCATGTGGACTTTGTTGCTTCTGAGCTAGATGGCCGCTTGTTTCTCTTCAAGCCTTTAAGACCCCAGTCACTATCTCTTTTGATAGCCGGGCACCATCAGCTTTCTTCAATTTATTGCCTATATTTGAGGAAAGTCTTGAGTGTTCAGTTTCCCTTTTCTGCCGGGATCGAGCAGATTGATTTCATAATTGACCATAGGAGATATAAAGGCCTGCCCCCACATTGCAAGTGGAAATTGCAGTGAGATCACCCCACCCTCAGAACTCGGTAGGATTGGCCGAGAATGCCGTGAAGTCCACCTTGTAGCTCAGTTCCGTCCTCTCCCTAGTCCTCCTTCCTTCCTCTTGCATCCATAGAGGAGAGCACTTTCTAATAATATGCACACTCATTTCCTCCAAAGAGCTAGCTTCCTGGAGAAGCCCATCTGCTGCAGAGTAGGCTCAGTATACCAACTTGACTGCTGTTCCTCTTTGAGATACAAAAGATGCTGATTGTCTATTTCAGAAAGCCTCATGCAGCAGTTACACCCACCATTGAAAACTAACATTTATTTCATATTTCAGACTCTTCTCAAATAAAATGTAGGTGGAAAGGCATGGTGCTTATCGATTTTCTTTGTTCTGGGAAGCCTGGAATGACTTGTCCTCTAGGACTGTCTCAGTTTCCAATAGCTGTGATGCAAATGCCGTGAGTGGGTGGCTATAACACAGAACTGTGCTTCCTGATACAGTTCCTCCTACAGCACTGTCACTGGGGTTGGTGTCACCCAGGGTAGTAATTCTTCCTGATACAGTTCCTTCTACAGCACTATCATTGGGGTTGGTGTCACCCAGGGTAGTAACTCATGTTGTCACCTGCCCCGCCCCAAAACCTCTGAACAAGACCCTACAGAATCCCGTGCCATCCCTATCCTGCCCTCTCTGCCCCTTCCCCCAGACTCGCCAGCCTGGTCAGGTTCAATGGCTTCAGTCCCCTGTGGGGGTAGCCTGCCAACCGCTGGAGGTGTGTCAGTCAGCCGCAGCCCATCAGCTTCTGCACCAGTCCTGGGCCCAGGGCCTGCGAGCGTCTGATGCACCCGCAGCCACAGTTTACACTGCACAGTCAATTCTGACTAAGAGTGACCCTACGAGCCTCACGTTTCACCTGCTGCAGGGTTTGCATTGCTGAGCTTGTGGTTAAGAGCCCAGTAGGCTCTGTAGTCAGTCTCATTTTTTTTAACAACTAAAAAATGATTAGGTATAGGATCCACCCCACACTGGCATGACCTCAACTATTTGTACTAGATTACATTGTGACAAGCAGTTTCATTGCATGAGACTAGATTCAAGGATTCCAACTCGTAGTGGTCCTGTGTAGGTTTTCGGAAACTACATTTTTATGGAGGCAGACAAACTCATCTTCCTTGTGTGAAACGCCTGTGAGTTTGAACCTATTCTAGTCTAACCTGGGGTTAGAAGCCAGGGTCTAATCCACAGCATCACTGCAGCTCCTTTTTACGGGTATTTATTTTGGTGGTTAGGAGCCATAGAGTCAGTTCCGACTCCAACCCACGTGGACCGACAAGATGAAATACTGCCAGCCCAGCACCATCCTCGCCATTGTTCCTCTGTCTGAACCCATTGTCGGAGCAGCTGTGTAATCCATGTCATCCTCGTGGAGGACCTTCCTCTTTTTCACTGCCTCTTCACTATACCAAGCATGATGTCCCTCTCCAAGAACTGCTCTTACGTTTAGAGCTATGGGAGCTAGGAGGCCAACACATAATTAGCAGGAGATAATTCTTGACGTGTATGCTAATGTGAAGAAGCTTAAAAAAACTTAATTGTGAATTAGGTGGAGCTTTATATATCATTTAAAAATATTCTTCAACTTTAACAATTTGTCAGCCCTCCCATTAGCTTGCCCCACACCCTAACCTTTTTTTCCATCTGTCTTCTAACCATACTGTCTTCCCCTTCAACAAATTGGGCCTCTCTCCTCTCTCCTATTATTTATCGCTCCCCACCTAGTAACCATCAAAATTTGTTGTTGTTTTTTTGGGCATGATTTATATTAGTATTTTCCTTTAGAACTGTGGTCTCATACAATATTTGTCCTTTTGTGATTGGCTAATTTCACTCAGCATAAATCCATTCATGCCATGGAATATTTCATTTTCATCCTTATTCTTTAGTGATGCATAATCTTCCATGGAGTGTCTGGATCGTGTTTTCTTTATCCATGCTTCCACCGATGGGCATGTTGGTTGTTTCCAGCTTCTTCCTGTTCTGAATAGTACTGTGATGAACAAGGGTGTAATTGTCTGCTCTTTGTTTCTGGTTTCGTTAGGGCATATGCCTATGGCATTTTTGTCGTGAGGAGGGGCTGGAGAAAGTGCCATACTGCCTTGCACAGTGGTTATACTGTTTCGCAGTCCCATCAGTAGGGTATGAGTGTTCCCATCTCACCACATCCTCTCCAGCATTTGTTTTTTTTTCAAAAAACATTTTATTAGGGGCTTATACATACATCAATTGTATAAAGCACATCCGTACATTCCAGCATTTGTAATTTTCTGGTTTTTTACTTGACTGTCTCAGTGCTAGGGTAAAGTGCTATCTCATTGTTTTGATGTGCATTTCTGAAATGACTAGGGATTCCAAGCATTTCTTCACGTTCCTCAACTGCCTAGAGATCTTCTTTGTAGTTAGCCGCAAGGCATGGGAGTGCTTCTCTTTGGAGAAATGTCTGTTCATGTCTTCTGCCCATTTTCAGTTGTATTACTCATCTTTTCCTGTTTTTTTTTAATTTGTTGGTTTTATTTTTTATCATTTTATTAGGGGCTCATACAACTCTTATCACAATCCATACATGCTTCAATTGTGTAAAGTACATTTGTACATTCATTGCCCTCATCATTCTCAAAGCATTTGCGCTCCACCTAAGCCCCTGCCATCAGGTCCTCATTTTCCACCCTCGCTCCCTGCTCCCACCTTCCTCATGAATCCCTGATAATTTATAAATTTTTTTTGTCATATCTTGCCCTGTCCGATGTCTCCCTTTACCCACTTTTATGTTGTCTGTCCCCCAGGGAGTAGGTTATATGTAGATCCTTGTAATCAGTTCCCCCTTTCCAACTCACCCTCCCTCAACCCTCCCAGTATCGCGTAATGCGTTCCTATGCGCAGGGAACCGGTGTAAGTCTGGGAACATGTAATGTGTTTCTAATAGCTGCTGACGTGTGTCTGGGAGCAGGTAATATGTTCCGATGAGAAGGGATCCTGTGTATGTCTGGTAGTAGGTAATGTGTTCGTATGAGCAGGGAACCTGTATGTGTCTGGTAGTAGGTAATGTCCTGAAAGGATCATCCTCCCTGGATTCCCTGTGTTTCCAGTTCCTATTTGTACCAGTGCACATCCGCTGGTCTACCCAGATTTGTAAGATAGAATTAGGATCATGATAGTAGTGGGGGAGGGTAGGAAGCATTTAGGAATTAGGGAAAAGGTGTATGTTTCATCGCTGCTACAACACACCCTGACTGGTTCATCTCCTCCCCAAGACCATTTTGTAAGGGGATGTCCAGTGGCCTACAAATTATTTTCTTTCTGCTTGAGTCCTTGATATCAGCTCCTCATTTTCCCCTCCCTCCTTTCTCCCCCCTCCCTCATGAGACTTTGATAATTTATAAATTATTATTGTCATATCTTACACTGTCCGACGTGTCTCTTCACCCAGTTTTATGTTGTCCGTCCCATGGGGAGGAGGTGACATGTTGATCCTTGCAATTAGTTTCCCCTTTTTACCCCACTTTCCCTCCCCTGTCCCAGTATCAACTCCCTCACCACTGGTTCTGAAGGGAACATCCATCCTGGATTCCCTGTGCTTCCAGTTGCTATCTGTACCAGTGTGCATCCTCTGATCTAGCCGAGTTTGTAAGGTAGAATTGGGATCATGATAGTGGGGTGGGGGAAGCATGTAAGAAGTAGAGGAAAGTTGTATGTTTCATCATTGCTACCCTGCACCCTGACTGGCTCATCTCCTTCCCGAGACCTTTCTGTAAGGGGGTGTCCATTTAAAAAATCATTTTACTGGGGCTCTTACAGCTCTTATCACAATCCATACATCCATCCATTGTGTCAAGCACATTTGTACATTTGCTGCCATCATCATTCTCAAAACATTTTCTTGCTACTAGGCCCTTGGTATCAGCTCAATTTTTCCACCCTCCCTCCTTCATGAACCCTGGATAATTTATATATTTTTTCATGTCTTATGTTGTTCAGTGTCTCCCTTCACCCACTTTTCTGTTGTCCATCCTCCTTTGAAGGGGTTATATGTAGATCATTGTGATTGCTTCCCCTTTTCTCCCTCCACCTTCCCCTTACCCTCCTGGTCTCACTACTCTCATTATTGGTCCTGAGGGATCATCTGTCCTGGATTCCCTGTGTTTCCAGTTCCTATCTGTACCAGTGTTCATCCTCTGGTCTAGCCAGATCTGTAAGGTAGAATTGGGATCATGATGGTGGTGGTGTCTATTCTCCATTTGATGTATTTAGACCCTTTGTAAAAAAAAAATCAGTTGTTTGGAGGTAGATGGATTTATTTCTGTGTTCTCTATTCTATTCCATTGGTCTATATAGCCATTGCTATAACCAATACTAAGATGTTTTGAATATGTAGATGTTTTTAAGGTTGGAAGGCCTTCTACGTTGTTCTTCTGTAGTCATGCTTTTCTTACCTGGTCTCTTTCTTTTCTATATAAAGTTGGTGATTAGTTTTTCCATCTTTTTTTATTGTTTATTTTTTTAAATTTCCCCCATCTTTTCAAAGAATGAATCTGGAATCTGGATCAGAATTGCATTATATTTATAGATTGCTTAGGTGGTATTGACATTTTTCACAATGTTAAATATTCCTATCCAGGAATATGGAATACTTCTCCATATTTGTACGTCTCTTTTGGTTTATTTTAGTAGTGTAGCTTTCTTTGTACAACTCTATTTTTAGGTATGTCATCTTTGGGGTAACTAGTATAAATGGTATTGTTTCCTTGATTTCCTTTTCAGAGTTCTCGTTGTTACTGTGCAGGAATCTGATCCATCTTGCACCCAACAATGTTGCTGAATTTTTCAGTTGTTTCCAACAATTTTCTTGTTGCATCTTTGATGTTTTCTACTTGTAGAATCATATCATCTGCAAATAGTGTTTTATTTCTTCTTTCTCAATTTGGAAACCTTTGATTTCTTTTTGTTGTCTAAAAGCCCTGGCTAAAACATTCAGAACAATATTGAATGAGAGCAGTAATAAAGGGCATCCTTGTCCGGTCCCTCTTCTCAGTTTCTCCCTATTGAGTGAGATACTGGCTGTCGGCTTTCCCTTTATTTCCGTTTTGTTGAGGGTTTTTATCAGGAATAGGTATTGGATTTTGTGAAATGCTTTTCTGCATAGTTTATATCTGGCCATGTGACTCTTCTCCTTTGTTTTATTTACATGGTGTATTACAGGGATTGTTTTCTAGTGTTGAACCATCTTTGCATACTTTGTATGCTATATTCACTTGATCAAGATACATATTTGAAATTTTGTTGGATTCCCTTGGGAAGAATTTTACTGAGAATTTTCGTATTTATAGCCATAAAGGATATTGTTTGATAATTTTCTATTCTGGTAATGTATTTGCCTGGTTTGCGTATCAGGGTTTTACTCCCTTCAGAAAAATTATCCAGGAGTTTGCTGTCCTTTTCTATATTCTGGATTGGAACCAACTCTTCTCTGAATGCTTCGTAAATTCCCCAGTAAAATCATCTGGCCCTGGACTTTTTTTATTGGGGTTTTTTGTTTGTTTGTTTTTGAGTTTTTAAATAACCTGATCGGTTTCTTCCTTTTTTATGGGTGTGTTGAGATTTTCTGCATCACTCTTTCCTGATTTAGGTACGTACTGTGTTTTAGAAATTAGCCCATTTGTTCTAGGTTTTCAAATGTGTTGGATTATAATGTTTCATAGTATTGCTATTGTCTTTTCTATTTTGGTTGGTGCAGTTGTGATATCATCCATTTCCTTTGTCATTCATGATATTTTCTTTTTTTTTTCACACCAACAGCCTTACATCATTTATTGTTAAACTTGATTAGGAAGCAAAAAACCAAGGAATAAACCAGATTATTTGCCAATAGAAGTTCAAGTCATCAGATGGGGACAAAATTTGAGCCTGGGAAAATGCGGCCATGCGTGCCACCCTTCAGGGGGCTCCTTACAGCCCCAGCTTGGTTCTTCTCCAGTGTCTTCTCTTGGAGTTGTACCTGATTTTATTACCGGTTTTCATTCGAATCCACTGGGGAATGGGCCAATTCTGCTTCTGTTTCTTGGCCAGGAATCTCTTGATCCTGAAAGCCTTATGAGACGACATGGTGAAGTCGGAGCACCAGCACACTCGGGGTGGCAGAGAAACGGAGAGAGGGAGGAGAGGACGGGCAAGATATTTTCATCTCCTTATTCTTTGTTATGTTTGCTGGTGGTTTGTCGATTTTGTTAATCCTTTCAAAGGACCAACTTCTTGTCTGGTCGATTCTTTCTATTGTTTTTTCTACTTTCTGATTTCCTCGGTATTTTTTATAAATTTGATCTTGTTTTTACAAAATCTTTTAAATTTCTCCTTACCTGAAAATGCCCTTATTTCTCTCCCACATATGAAGAATAATTTTGCTTGATATAAGGGTCTTGTTGGCAGTTGTTTTTTTAAAAAAGATTTTATTTATCACCAAACCCCACCCCACCCCCAAGAATAGTGGATATAGATTGTCTTCTTAAGTAAAACACAGAGCACCAAAAGCATTTTAAAAGTTTTAAAAATCAGGTCTGTTTTATTAATAAATTCTATATCATTAAAAAAAAGAGATTTATTTCTCATTCCATGTCTTCTTGACTGCACAATTTCTATTGAAAAATCTGAGCTTATTCTTATTGATTCCCCTTTTTAGGGATTTTTCTTTCTTTCCCTGAGATGCTCTCAGGATTTTTCATTTCCCTCATATTGCAGTTTGACTGTGGTATGTTGTGGTAAATCTTTTTTCCGGGACTCTCTCCTGTTTGGTTTTCTTTTAGATGTTTTTTCTTCTTTTATGATGGTAGGGAGGTTTTCTCCCAATCTTAAGACTATCTTCTCTGTTCCCTTTTTTGTGTGTTCCTGTTCTGGAATGCCTACCAGGTCCTGCCTTTTCGAATCCTTTGGATAGTCTCATAATTCTTAGACTTTCTTCAGATTGTTTGGCTCTATTTTATTGATCGTTCTTCTCATAGATTTCTATCAAGAGATTTGTCATCAAGCTCACTTACTTTGCCTTCCTTTGCTTTAATTCCATATTCTTGCACTTTCAAAGTCTTATCTAATTCTAATATCTTAGTAGTAATCATTTGGGCTTCTGTTTGGAGTTTCCTTTTTTTTCTTTTTCAGCACGTTAACTGCATGTTTGGAGTTTTCATAGGGTTTCTAATTTTTCGTTTGTCTTATCACATTACTCTTGAAGTGTTTTCCCAAGTTCTACAGCTTTTCCTTTCTTTTTCCAAACTCTTATCCTCAATCATTTTCTCCATTCATTGAGTTACTTGAGATTTATTCTTCTGAATTGCTTTTGCAGTAGTTCCTGTGCTGCTTCTTCCTGGAGTGCCCTTTGGTGGCTTAAAGGTAAAATAGTGGCCATCTAGCTGAGGAGCACAAAGCTCACGTGGAAGAAGCACACCAGCCTGTGTGATCATGAGGTGCCAATGGGATCAGGTATCAGGCATCAAAGACCCAGAACAAAAAATCATATCATTGTGAATGACGGGGAGTGTTTGGTGGAGACCTAAAGCCTATCTGTAAGCAACTGGACATCCCCTTACAGAATAGTCACAAGGAAGACACGAGACAGGGTGCAGTATAGCCCCGATGAAACATACAACTTCCCTCTAATTCAAGTTGGGTACCATCCAAATCTAATAATTTCTGGGTCATAAAAAGAGCAGATTAGCACAAGGGAGGAATCTATTCTGTTGACCCTCTAATTTGTCCATTAGCTTCCAGCAGGGGTTCTCAACCTTCCTGATGTCAAAACTTTTATACAGTTCCTCATGTTGTGGTGAACCCCCAACCATAACATTACTTTTGTTGCTACTTCATCACTGCAATTATGCTACTGTTATGAATTGGGGGACCCCCTGTGAAGGGTCGTTCGACTCCCAAAGGGGTTGTGACCCACAGGTTAAGAACCGCTGACTTCCAGGACTATGAGAAAATTAATTTCTTTTCTTTAATACCAACACTAAGAGCCTGTAGGTGACACATTAAAATATTGAGCTTTTATATTGGGGTGTGTGCTCTCCAAGATTAACTGACTAGGGCCTGGGAAAGCACACACTTTCTTGGTGAGGTCTGCCCCTCCCTTTGCCCCAGGAAGAGGATTCTACCTTGTCCGCATGGAAGTGCTTTTCCCTGCTGCCTTGTGGAGACTGCAACGGAGCATTAAAGATGGCGATTGGAAGAAGAGGGGAGGATGCAGCAGGCTTTCCCCCTAACTTTTTAGAGAAGAAAGGAACACATTGGCTGTGGAAAAAAAGATAGGTGTGAAAGGGGGAATTAACAAAAATTTATTGCGGATTGTGTACCTCCATCATATTTGAGAAATAGAAGAAACAATTATGTAAACAATTACATTACCCTGGTGATCTTGCTTGTTTCTCAGATTGCAACACTGTTTTAAATTCAGCCCACGACTTGTTTTATTACCACAAATATGATGATTAACTAAGAAGCTCTGTGCCCTGGGAAGGCTCAGGGTGCATACCTCTCTCTTTTTTTTTTTACCTCTCTTTTTAACAGAAGACAATGTTATTATTTTCTATGTAATCACAATTTTCTTAGCCTTCTACATGGGGTGTAATACTTTTTCAGAGTTCACCAAAAGAATCGAACTTGTCACTTGGGGCTGTAGTCTGTGTTGTGGAGGACAATTCCTGTATTAAAAGTTCTCATCCCATGAAAACCCCAAATATCTGCTATCCATGAAGACAACTAACATTCTGCCCTGCCCCTCCATTTTGCAATCTCTCTTCCCCAGACTCGGTTGCTTTCCACCATCCCAGGATGCGGGAAGAAATGGGTGATTCTCTTTTGCATGGAGGTTTCCTGCCTCCTAGTCTCCTTCCTGCAGTGGCAGTTGGCCTGTCATTTCCCCAAGGGCAACAGTGGAGGGAGACTGAAAGAAAGTGACTCAAGGAAATTTAAAATCCTGCGGGTTTTTATTATTATTATTTAAATTGTCTTATTGGAGGCTTGTACAACTTTTATCACAATCCACCCATCCATTGTGTCAAGCAATCTTGTACATTTGTTGCCATCATCATTTTAAAATCCTACCTTTATGTGTTGTTGCGTCCCGCCTTTCGTAAACATTGGCATCCCACCTTGGCACTGGCCTGGCACTCTCATCTTGGAGGGTAGACCAGGATGTTATTGACATGTTTCCCCTTGGCCTCTAGGTGTTTTTACTTGGGGCTCTAGGACAGCGGTTCTCAACCTGTGGGTCACGACCCCTTTGGGGGGTAGAACAACTCTTACACAGGGGTTGCCCGATTCATACCAGTAACAAAATGACAGTGATGAAGTAGCAGCGAAAATAATTTTATGGTTCGGTGTCACCACAACATAAGGAACTGTATGAAAGGGTCGAGGAATTAGGAAGGTTGAAAACCACTGCCTAGGACACTTCTCCTATTCCAGGCTAGTTGAGTTTGCCTGGGCAGCATAGCCTTGGATGCTGGAGAACCTGAGAAATACGGAAGCAGTGATTGAGAGAGGGCTCCTGGAATAATGTTGTTTTTTTTTTTAAAACCCAGGCTGTGGTTACAGTATTTTTTCTTTGTAATTGAGTTTTACATTTATGACTGTGTACTTCTTTCTTATGAACATATCCACTGATCACAGAGATATCTCTAAGCATAATTTGTTAGAATATACCATAGTGTATGAATTAGACCCCTATAGCAATACTTTTTACTTATCTGTGTGTGTGTGTGTGTGTGTGTGTGTGTAATGAGTGACTTGAAGTGGAATTGACAAAAATTATGTATACTAACAAAAATTATGTATACTTAAAAATCAGGTAGATCTTGCCAATTTGTTCTCTAAAAAGGATGTGGTCATTTACATTCCCAGCACCTTTGTCAGCATTATACATATCCTTTAACTTTTTCAAATTTGATAGGCAAAAATAATATTAATAATTCTTCTTTAGTTTCGCTTATATTTCCCTACTCCTTCACTTCCTCATTCAATGCCATTGAGTTGATTCCAACTCAGCGATCCTACAGGACAGTGGTTTTCAACTTTTATAATGCCACGACCCTTTAATACAGTTCCTCATGTTGTGGTGACCCCCCACCCATAACATTTTCATTGCTACTTCATCACTGTCATTTTGCTACTGTTATAAATCAGGTGACCCCTGTGAAAGGGTCATTCAACCCCCAAATGGATCATGTCTCACAGGTTGAGAAGTGCTAGTGAAATGAGGCCAGGTGACACTGTCAGGTAAGCATTGAACTAATCACAAGGTTGATGGTTCAAAACCATTAGCCACTCCATAAAAGAAAGATGAGGTTGTCTGTTCTTATAAAGATTCACAGCCTGGGAAATCCTATATGGGGTCATTGTGAGTCAGAATTGACGCAATGGCAGTGGGTTTGGTTTTAAGTATGAGTGAGATTGAGCATTTTTAAAAAGAGATCATTTTATTGGGGCTCTTACAGCTCTTATAACAATCCATACAATCAATTGTATCAAGCATATTTGTACATATGTTGCCACCATCATTTTCTAAACATTTACTTTCTATTTGAGTCCTTGATATCAGCTCTTTTCTCTCCCCCTCCCCTCTTCACCCCTTGATAAATTATTATTTTCATATCTTATACTAATTTTCTCCCTTCACTCATGTTTCTGTTGTTTGTCTCCTGGGGGGAGGGGGGATCCCCCTGTTCCTGAGGGCTGTATCTGACCTGGATTCCATGTATCCTGAGCTCTTATATGAACCAATGTACAAGCTCTGGTATAGCCAGACTGAAAGGCAAGACTGGGGTTATGATAGTGGTGGTGGTGGTGGTGAGGAAGTCTCAAAGAACCAGAGGAATATTGTGTGTTTCATCAGTGCTATACTGCGCCCTGGTTGACTCATCCCTTCCTTGTGACCCTTCTGTGAGGGGATGTCCTATTGTCTACAGATGGGTTTGGGGTCTCTGTTCCAACACCCCTGATTCTCAGCAATATGTTTTTTGTTTTGTTTGAGTCTTTTGATGCCTGCTACCTGATCCTGGTGTGCTTCATCCATGTGGGCTTCTTGCTCCTCTGCTAGATGACTGCTTATTTAATTTCAAGCCTTTAAGATCCCAGATGCAATATCTTTTGATAGCTGGGCACCATCAGCTTTCTTCACATTTGCTTATGTGCCCATTTTGTCTTCAGCGATAGTGTTGGGGGGAGGTAAGCATCACAGAATGAGCATTTTTTTGAATATTTACTGGACCATTTGCATTTTTCTTCTAAAAATTATTTTTATCCTGTCATTTTCTCTACCCACTTAATCATCACATGTTTGCAGAAACTATGTATTATAATTATCAAAACTTTGTCTGTGGTATATATGGCAAACTCTCCCGGCTTTGTACTAGGAGGAATTTTTATTTTCTATTTCATAAGGTATTTTTTTCTTTGTGGTGTCTAGTTATTTCCTACCTATGAGTACAAATGTATGATTGTCTTATGATACTTTTTCTAGACCTTGAATTAATCTGGAATTTAATTTCTTGAGTATGATGTGAAGTTTACTTTAAGTTTTCCTTTTGGATTGCTTACTGTCTCAAATGATCTTTTGAGTTTTCTTTCATTTTCTGTTTACAAGTTCCATCTTGTTTCGAGAATGATAAGGGTAACAAATTTACAAATGTACTTTATACAATTGATGTATGTATGGATTATGATAAGAGTTGTATGAGCCCCTAATAAAATGATTTTATTTTAAAGTCCCATCTTTATCATACACTAAATTCAGATTCCGGACTGTATTCTATTTCATTCATCTGTTTGCTTATTCTTGTTCTAGTCAAGCATTATTGTAATTACTGTGACATTATAGGTTTTCATTTACGGTAAAGCAATTTATCCACCTCATTTTTCCCCTCTTAAGTTTCTTTGTTATTTTTTATTTCATGAAAACTTGAGAAGTAGTGTGTTGAGTTCCATGAAAAATCCTGTCACTGTTATCATTGAGATTGCCTTGGATTTAGAGATTACTCAGTGGGGGTGGGGGTGTGTGCCATTATCTTTATAATATTAAGTTCTTATCTAGAAACATAGAACGTCTGTACATTTATTAAAATAATGTATTGAATTTTTAAGTAAAAGTTCTTCATGTAAATCATTGTTTCTTCTTAGATTAATTCCTAAGTACTCTATGGGCTGTGTGATGCTTACAAACAGGAATTTTTTTTCCTTCTGTGACATTTTCTTATTAATTATTACTGAGGATTTGTATCCAGCCACCTTGGTGAACTCTTTTTTTTGGGGGGGGGGGGACAGAAAACGGTTTATTTGCTTCTTAGTAATGGCGCCATGTGGGGAAGTACAAAAGGTTGTGGGGAGCGTGCACGAGTGAAATCCGTTTGGGAGGAGCCTGGAGCGTTCCAGAAACCAACCCTAGTCCCTCTCCACTTGGAGTGTGTGTGGGGGTGGGGTGGGGAGTGTGGGGGGCAGGGGAGAGGCCGGTGTGTTTGATAAAGCTAACGAGTGAGACAAAGGCACTGGTGGGTGACATCTCTGAAGGGGCAGGCCAGGGGGCGCGGGCATCCAGACCTGGCCTCTAGTCCTTCCCCTTCTTGGCTTTGGCCTTGGCTTTGGTCTAAGGGGTGCAAGGCTTCATCACGAGGATGGTGTCCTGGCACTGGGCATTATACCGCGCCTTCTTCAGGGTGCCCTGGTGGGCCTTGGTGCCTGTGCCCCCATCGCACGCCCCCCAGTTCTCAAACTTGTACTTACAGTCGGCTCCAAACTCCTTCTTCCAGTTGCAGGGTACTCTGCACCGGATACGCTGGGTCTGGGTCCCCAGGTGCCCTCACGGAAACCCACGCCGCAGTCCTTGCTGCTGGGGGTGCAGGGCCCCCAGGCCCGCACGGGCTGCCCGGGCCGCCCTTCTTCACCTTGTCTTTCTTTTTGGCCGCCGCGGAAGTGAGCGCCAGGAGGGCGAGGAGGGCGAGGAGGAGGAAGGCTCGGTGCTGCATCTCGCTCGCTGTCCGCGATGCTTAGCTCCCTCCCGGCTCCAGCCCATCCTGCTCCGGCCGCTGCGGCCCCTTTTCGAACTCTTAATATTTATAAGCACACGTTTGTTCATCTAAAAATAATGATGGTTTTAATTCTTATTTTCTAGTATTTTATCTCGTTTTTCTTATTGCCTTGGTTAAGATCTTCAACACTAGATGAATAGCAATGATGACAGCATGAAAACTTTTTGTTTTACCATTTTTTAAAATCGTTTTGTGAGGGGCTCATACAACTCTTATCACAATCCATACATGCTTTTTGTTTCTCAGTTACTGTGCTGAAACTCATGGTCTCTTTGCATTTCGTAAATGGAAAACTAAAATCCAGCACTCAGATTCTTGGCACTTTCAACAAATAAACTTGGCTTTGCTTCCATTCTTTGAAGCCTCTGCTTCATAAATCCAAAGTTTATTTTCAAATCATTTCCTGGAACTTACTTTAATATTGTTATTTTTCCTTTGAAACAAGGCATATATAGAGAGCTTCCTGGTATATACTTCCCCGTTATTTACTATTGACTGAATACACAGCAGCAGAGGGCTTGGAGTGGGGGTGGGCGATAAACATTCACTCTGAATTAATTTCTGAGCCAAATAAAAATTAGTATTGCCATATTTATCAATATGTAAATTTCATATAGTGGCTAAATTATAATGTTTCATTTAAAATATGTGAGACATGGATTGAGATATTTGAGAAATCATCACATTTCAATTAAGTTATTTAAAATATATAGAACATATATAAATATAGAACATAGTATAACTGAAAACAATAATTGCATAGTCTACATATTTAACATATAAATAATCAATATAGTCCATTTAAATGGCGGCTATGCTTAAGAAATTAGTTCATGAGAACTTTCAATCAGACCATGTCATTCTTGCAGTTATTTTCAACATGGTTGACTTCTAGCTAAATTGCCAGTACAGTAACAGAACTAAATTCAATTTGCCTGCTTCCATGAGAACTAACTTAATATTTTTAAAATAGCAATTGCATTCAAATTTAAATTGAAGGTTAGACTCCTTGAACTCTTAGCTGTAACCAAATTTTCAAAAAAATGGTTACTCTTAATAGTGAAGGTAATAGTTGCTCTGACTTGCCATTCAATGTCTCATCTGACTGGTATTTTTTAGTGCTGCTTGAAATGACATTTCCTACACCTGCCTAATGTTGATGGTTTCTGTGAGCACTTCAACTCTGAGGTCCTCTAGGGCTTTTAAGTTCTCTTCTGAGGTATTCTTCTACCTAAAGTTCAGTTACTTTTCAGGATGACCTTAATAAAATACTCCTCTGTCAGGCTGGTCTGCTCTGCGTACTACTTTTATTCCCATCTGTTGTCTTCCATCATGTACTACTTTTATTCCCATCTGTTGTCTTCCATCATGCTGTGTTCTCTTCTAGGAAAATACTCTCCTAAAGTATAAAGTTGATCGAATTCCATGACAGTCTGAATGAAAAGTGAAAGAGAGAGAAATAAAGATGCTTTCCAGGCACTGGTGGATGATAATATCAGTCACTGAGGTTTAGAACAGAGGGCAAAGCCCAGGATTATGAAGAAGAAAACTTCATTTTGAACAAATGGATTCAAAATGCTCTTGGAGCACATTTAAATAGACATGTCTTCTAAGCAGCTAGTGTCTGGACTGTGAAGAATTGGTAAGAGAGTTCACTTTAGATATAGCTATTAAAAGGGTTCGTTGTTAAACTATGCAACTGGATGAAGCTGTGCTGGATGTATGTGAAAATGAGATGATAGCGAACTGGAACTGTCTTTTTTTTTTTTAATGTGTCTTCTCAACAGGAATGTCTCACAGGGAGTGTGCCTGAACTTTCTAAAAATATGACATTTCTGTACATCAAATGACTTCATCAAAAGACTAAAAGGAGAACCCACAGACAGAGCAGAACTATTTGGGGATGGCATATCAGTTAAAGAACTAAAGTCAATAATGTACAGAAAACCACAACACCTTAATAAGAAAAATACAAATTACCGTACTTCATTTAAAAATGGCCACAAGGCATGAACTTACTAAAGATGACATTCAGGCTGTCACCAATCATATGAAGAAATGTCAGAAGATAAATACAATAGTGGGATACTACTTCACACTGACACTCTTAACAATATTTAAAGATACAGAAATAAATGCTGGAGAGGATTGTTGGGGGGATTGCAGAATTGAACCAGTATTATGGGAAACAGTCTGACGCTACCTTAAACAAATGCGAATACAAATACCTGTGATCCTAGAATCTCTACTAGGTTTATACCCTAAAGAATGAAAGAACAAGACGTGAACAGACATCTGCATTTCCACGTTTACTGCAGCAATTTCTATAGTAGCAAAACAATGGAAACCATGAATTTTAAAAAAGTCTGTAGAGTACTGGGTAAAAAAGAAGAACTTGCACAGGGACCAGCAGCCTGAAAGGAAAAAAAAAATTGGCTGGCGGGTCCCTCCTGCTTACAGACTTGGGTTTTTATAAGATTTCATTAGATTGCTATACTGTGCAAGCAGGCTGGTACAGAAGCAGAACTTGCGGTTAAACAGTCCAACTGAGCAAACCGACTTTGCGGTTGCACAATTTCCTGGTACAGGATAGTCTTTTGCTGGTTTTAGGAACAAGGCGCTAGTTGGGCTTTTATCTTTATTTTTTTTGTTTTGAAAATGCTATAAGGCCTGAGGTTGCACTTAGGACTGGTGCAGAATGATTGCTTAATATAAAATGGCTCTATTTAGGCTTACTATCACAGGTCGGCCTATAAAAGCTTGTCCCAGGGGAAGCTCGGGGTCCACACTCGCTACTCGACAGAGCCTGGTGTGGCCCCTCCGCGCTGAGTCTGAGTTTGAAGCCAACAAATCTTTTCCAGCTGCACTGGCTCTCTGCACCTTCTGTGGTTTTCACCACTTGCTTACGGACACGCCTTGTTCCCGCCCGGAAGCTCAAGCCCGAGGCACCTCGCACCGGAAGCGGAAGTGCTCTTCCCTGAAAGGCCGCGCGCTTGGTCGCGCTTCTCCGCGCGCGTCTGAGGTGAGTTTTCCCGGGGTCCCAGCGCCCCGTCCGGGGTCCCGCAGCCCCTGCCGCGGCCCGAGGGCGCCCTCCGCGTCCTCCCGGGTCCCCAGCGCCCCCTGCGCGCCCGTCCGCAGCCCGCCGGGCGGGGGTCGCCCGTCTCCGCGCGGTCTCGGCGTCTCTGCCGGCGCCCCGCGTGTGGAGACACGTGCAGCGTCCGGACCCCGGGCTGACGGCCTGCGCCCCGTCCCCGTGCGCGCCCCGCAGTCCCCACGCGGGGCCCTTGCTTTTCTTTCTCTTTTAACGTCGTGTTCGGTCCTCAGAGTGGCGCGCGCTCCGTCACGTGGCCTCCCCTCCCCCCTCGGCCCGTCACGCGGAGCCCCCTCAGGAAGGCCGCCTCCGCCGGTCGGAGGGGCAGCAGTTGGAGCAGGTCCGCACGGCGCCTGCTGTAACGCACGGAAGTGCAGTGTGAGGTAGGGATCGTGGGCGGCTTCCAGACAAGGAGTCAACTAGGAACGTTAACTGACTGGACGCTTATCTCGGGTGTTCACGGCCTGGACTCAAAATCAGGTGTGACTTCCGTCAAGGGCGTGGTCTCGGGTACAGGCCGCGACCTGAAGGTGGCCCCGCTTTGTTTGCTGTGTTTCCTGTCCTTGGACTTGTGAGGACTGCTCCTGACCCAGACCAGGCACCCAGGGAAGAATTCATCCTGCGGGTCAGGTAAACTGGGGATGGTGCGGAATGTACCCCCTTCCTTGAAGGACTGTGCGACTTTACAACACGTAAGGTTTAAGAAACGTGGGTTGAAAATAGGATTATACATCTAAGACTATATCCCAATTTAATACTTTGTAGAATTTCTTTGGTTGTGAACCACACATTTTCATCAGTGGCATGTGAGAAACAGTATAGTCATTTCCAGTGTTTGTGATCCACACTGCCATGTTTAGGAGAAATCCTAATGTAGGTGGTGAGGGTTTATGCGAGTCATGAACCTAATGTGGGTGAGAGCTGTGTGGGATGGAATTCTCCAGATTGAACAACAAAGAATCACATAAGTGTGAAGGATTTTGAAGTCTGTGTGTATATTCTCAATGTCATAAGAGTGAACATTAGAATCAAGGGTCAGATGCGAATCATGTATCAAGAGACTACTCAAAATCCTTTAGTGGGTGCTAAGACAGCCGAATTATAGTTTTGAAAAAGTTCCTCTACATTTCTAATGATTATTTTACACAGTAAAACAGTCAATGTAGGAAGTCCTGGGAGATGGATGATGATTAGTTATGTTAATTGGAAATGAAGAAAGCGGGATTTCCCTTGGGGGCTGGAGCCTGTTCTCTTCTGCCTTCAGTGCACATGTCCCCAGGGTGGTGCAGTGCCGGAAACTGTGTGAAACCAAACACTTGTTGCTGCCTGCTGCTTACTCACCTCTGTCTCCTTGTGTTGCTTCGATTTCAGCTCTCTCTGTGGTGCAGGAGACCCTGTCCATCCCAGGTAACTGGGGACATGGGCGTTCATCTTGCACATCTGTCAGTCTGAAGGAAGGACTTCAAGTGCTCTGACCTCTGTGTGGACGAAACATTCCTCATCTCACTCCAGCCTGCCCTGTGCTCTGCCTCCCCTTCCATCCCTCCTCCTGAAGGGGCTTCTTGACCGTAGAGACTACATACCCTTAGACCTCCAAACTGCAGCCCGGAAATGGTGAGTGCTGGGGCACCTGCGCTAGTCTTTTTGTGTGTTTTGAGTATTTCTTTACTTAGAAAAAATGTGTTAATTCAGAATTAATACATATATCAGTCCATAGTTCAATCATGTGTGCAGAATTGTATGTTTGCACCACAATCATTTCCCAAATATTCCTTTTCTATATGGACATTTTGACATCTCCCCTTTCCCTCGTTACCAACACTGTGTCACCCTCCCCCCTAAGACCTTGTGTTTAATATATAGGTTAATGCCTTCTGTGTTTCATGTACCAAAGAATGAATTCACATGTGACACAGCTTCAAGAGGGTGAATCCAGTGACCAGACACCTCTGAGATACACCCTTATGTGTACAGACAAAAAGCAAAGGGAAATATAGAAAATGGTAGAAACCAGAGCAGTTCTAGCACGCACTCACACAATTAAAATGATATGATCTTTTGTTCTTTGATGCCTGGTACCTGGTCCCTTCGCCACCTCATGGTCACACAGGCTGCTGTGCTTCTTCCATGTGGGCTTTGTTGCTTCTGAGCTAGATGGCCGCTTGTTCACCTTCAAGCCTTTAAGACCCAAGACCCTGTGTCTTTTCATAGCCAGGCACCATCAGTTTTCTTCACCACATTTGTCTTCAGTGATTGTGTCAGGACGTTGTGCATCATGGAATTCCAATTTAATAGAACAAGGTATTCTTCCATTGAGTAAGGACTTGAATGGATGGACATTCATAGTAAAGTAGAAGAACGTAAAAGAAGGAAAGGTTGAGAATCTTCAAGAAAGAACATTATGGATCCAAACATACAGTAGTGTGAATCACATAAATGGAAATGTAAGCTCAGAAGAGCTACAGAGCTACAGTTGAGTACTTCTTTCAGCTTCCATGAAAAGTGAGTTATCACATTCTAATAAGAAGTACACACTTTTATGCATTAGCGGATGCCTATCATGGCTGTGTGGTCTCCTACCAGTTGAATCAACCACCCTGGCCAATTCCGCTTAAGGTATTTGACCACACACCTGAAAAAGTCCACTGTAGCCTGTTTATTTTTTCCTCTGTTTCCCCCCCCCCTTTTTTTTCTGGTTAATCTTTTTATTAGGGACTCATGCAACTCTCATCACAATCCATACATCAATTGTGTAAAGCATATTTTTACAGTCATTACCCTTCTAATTCTCAAAACATTTGCTATTCACTTAAGCCCCTGGCACCAACTCCTTAAATTTGCCCTCCCTCATGAACCCTTTATTTATAAATTATTTTGTCATATCTTGCCCTGTCAAACGTCTTCCTTCACTCACTTTTCTGTTGTCCGTCCCCCAGAGAGGAGGTCACATGTAGATCCTTGTAATCGGTTCCAGCATTCCAACCCACCCTCCCTCCATCCTCCCAGTATCACCACTGACACCACTGATACGAAAGGGATCATCCACCCCGGATTCCCTGTGTTTCCAGTTCCTTTCTCTACCAGTGTACATCCTCTGGTCTAGCCAGACTTGCAAGGTAGAATTGGGATCATTATAGTTGGGGGTGTGAGGAAGCATTTAAGAAGTAGAGGAAAGTTGTATTTTTCATCGTTGCTACATCGCACCCTATCTGGCTCGTCTCCTCTCTGACACCTTTATGCAAGGCATGTCCAGGATGTCCGGTAGCCTACAAAGAGGCTTTGGGTCTCCACTCCGGTCTCCCCCACTCATTCACTCTGATGAATTTTTTTCTGATGATACCTGATCCCTTGGGCACCTCGTGGTCACACAAGCTAGTGAGTGTTGGGGCACCTGTGTTAGTCTGTTTATGTTTTGAGTATTTCTTCACTTAAAAAATTGTATTAATTGGGAATTAATAGATATATCAGTCCATAGTTCAATCATGTGAGCAGAATTGTACGTTTGCACCACATCAATTTCCAAATATTCCTTTTCTACATGGACTTATTGACCTCTTCCCTTCACTTCATCACCAACACTGTACCCCACTCCCCCCTAAATCTATTTACTATGTAGGCTCATGCCTTCTGTGTTTCATGTGCCAAAAAACGATATCACATATGACACAACTTCAAGAGGGTCTCCCCAGTGACCAAACGCCTCTGAGATATACCCTCATATGTACAGAAAACAAACAAACCCAAGTACAGAAAATGTTGGAAACCAGAGCAGTTCTAGCATGCATCAGAGGTGGGGGGGGGGGAGGTCTACCAAAGTTTTAACCTGTTCATATCAAATTTATGCTTTTATCTTCTCTACTCTGCAGTGGACTCTGTTTAGTCCTATTCTTTGCTTATGAGTGAGGCTGGATCTTAAATGGTGTGTGGGCCTAGCTGTGTGCTGTGGATCCGTCTTTCTGAGCATTTTTAGACACTGGCACAGGTTAAAGTATCATTTCTTACCTTGTTTTTTTGTGTGTGTGTGTGAGTTTTTTTTTTTTTTTTGGTCATCCAAATGGGTTTTTATTAAGGACAGAAGAAGGTGATAGAGAAGAGAAGAGAAAGAGGGGAGAGAGGGGGGAAGGGGAAAGAAAGGATTGAGAGAGAGACCACAGCAAAAGAGCCTTACCTGGTTTTGCCTACAATTCAAGGCTTCTTCCTGTCTCTTTTTCTCTTTTGTACACACCACTTCTTAGACAGCTGTCCGATCACTTTCCTCTTCTGTTCAGAAAGGTGACCTTGCTCTGCACCCTGATGAGAAAGAAGTCACACTCTCCAGTTCCAAAAAGTTCCCGCGAATATCTGTCCTCTGACCCCCAAATCAGCAGTCAGGTTCTTCTCCTCTCGTTCTTCCACATCTCGGTCTGTTCCAGTGACACCTAGCCTTTGGCTCTTCCTGAAACACACAAGACGCCTTCCCATCTTGAGGCTTGTTCTCTGGCTGTTTCCTCTGTCTGCGAAATCTCTCCTCAGAGATCCTCTGGATCAGCCCTTCACAGCCTCATGTCTCAGCTCTGGAGCGTCTGTTTGGTGAAGTCCAGTCTGAGGAGTCCAGTGAGTGCTGCTGCTTTCACTCTCGGCCCTGCCACCGCTCTGGACCCCGCTGTGTTGCTGGTGTCTCCATTGTGCTTCTCTGCCTTACACGAGCGGGAGATTTAATGTATTGCTGATTCTTGGATGGTTGATCTCCCTACCTGTAGAGTAAGGGAATCCTTTGAATTTTCAAGAATATATCACTATTACATACGGACTCTCTTGCACATTTTAGCTTCTCTGAAAATCTGTCATTCACTTTTGTTTTCTAGTCACTATTTTCTTTCTAGGACGTGTCTGAGGTTAGTTGACAATAAAATGGAGGGGGTCCTGCAGAGTTCCCATGAACTACTTCTTCCTCTTTCCTCCCGTTTCAGTTTTCAGTACATCTTATCTTAGTTTGATAAATGTGCTGTAATTGATCATTTTTGATACCTTATTGTGTTAGGGTGGGTTGACTAGAGAAACAAATTCAGTGACACTCACATATGTGTAAGAGTTTTCTATCAAGAAGTAATTACATACCAAGAAAGCATCCCAGCCCAGTCCAACCAAGTCCATAAGTCCGATACTAGTCCTAACTTCAGAGTCACACAGCCACATGATGCAGAATGCAGGTTGTCACAGGACAGTGGGTACAGTGGAGGTGGTAATTGCAGGTCTCTGGAATCAGTCAGCGAGCTGGAAGATGAAGGCAGAGTGGGATGGATGTTCTCAGGACCCTCCTTTTTTAAAAAATCATTTTATTGGGGGCTCATACAGTTCTTATCAAAATCCATCCATCCATTGTGTCAAGCACATTTGTTGCCATCATCATTCTCATAGCATTTTCTTTCTATTTGAGCCCTTGGTATCAGCTCCTCATTTTCCCCCTCCATGCTCCCTCTCCCTCATGATCCCTTGATAATTTGTAAATTCTTATTTTGTGTTATCTTACACTGTCTGACATCTCCCTTCACCCACTTTTCTGTTGTCCATCCCCCAGGCAGGAGGTTATATGTAGATCTTGTAATCAGTTCCCCCTTTCTACACCACCTTCCGTCCACCCTCCAGGTAGAGCCACTCTCACCAGTGTTCCTGAAGGGATCATCTGTCCTGGATTCCCTGTGTTTCCAGTTCCTATCTGTACCAGTGTACATCTTCTGGTCTAGCCAGATTTATAATGTAGAATTGGGTTCATGTAGTGGGTTAGTATGTTATGCACTTGAACAATAGAGCAAATGCTTTGAAAATGATTAGGGCAAAGAATGTACAGATGTGCTTTATACAATTGATGTATGTATATGCATGGATTGTTATAAGAGTTGTATGAGCCCCTAATAAAACCTTTAAAAAAAAGAAATAGAGGAAAGTTGTATGTTTCATCTTTGGTACCCTGAAACCTGACTGGCTCCTCTCCTCCCCCGACCCTTCTGTAATGGGTTTCCAGTTGCCTACAGATGGACTTTGGGTCTCCACTCTGCACTCACCCTCATTTATAATGATAGGATTTTTTTGTTCTTTTCTTTTTTCAAACATTTTATTAGGGACTCATACAACTCATCACAATCCATACATACATCAGTTGTGTAAAGCACATCTGTACATTCTTTGCCCTCATCATTTTCAAAGCATTTGCTCTCCACTTAAGCTCTTTGCCTCAGGTCCTCTTTTCCCCTCCCTCCCTAATACCCCCTCCCTCATGAGCCCTTGATAATTTATAAATTATTTGGTCATATCTTGCCCTGTCTGACGTCTCCCTTCACCCCCTTTTCTGTTGTCCATCCCCAAGATTTTTTGTTCTTTGATGCCTGGTACTTGGTCCTTTCTACACCTCGTGGTCACATAGGCTGATGTGCTTCTTCCATGTGGGCTTTATTGCTTCTGAGCTAGATGGCCGCTTGTTTATCTTCAAGCCTTTAAGACCCCAGATGCTATATCTTTTCATAGCCGAGCACCATCAGTTTTCTTTTTTTTTTTTTTTACATTTTATTTTATTTATTTATTTTTTAATTTTAACAATTTATTGGGGCTCATACAATTCTTATCACAGTTCATACATATACATACATCAGTTGTATAAAGCACATCTGTACGGTCTTTGCCCTAATCATTTTTTCTCCTCTTTTCTTTTTTTACATTTTATTAGGGACTCATACAACTCTTATCACCATCCATACATATACATACATCAATTGTATAAAGCACATCCGCACATTCCCCGCCCCAATCATTCTCAAGGCATTTGCTCTCCACTTAAGCCCCTTGCATCAGGTCCTCTTTTTTTTTTCCCTCCCTCCCCTTTCCCCCCTCCCTCATGTGCCCTTGGTAATTTATACATCGTTATTTAGTCATATCTTGCCCTATCCGGAGTCTCCCTTCCCCCCTTCTCTGCTGTCCCTCTCCCAAGGAAGAGGTCACATGTGGATCCTTGTAATCAGTTCCCCCTTTCCAACCCACTCACCCTCCAATCTCCCAGCATCGTCCCTCACACCCTTTGGTCCTGAAGGTATCGTCCACCCTGGATTCCCTGTACCTCCAGCCCTCATATGTACCAGTGTACAGCCTCTGTCCTATCCAGGCCTGCAAGGTAGAATTCGGATCATGGTAGTTGGGGGGAGGAAGCATCCAGGATCTGGGCGAAAGCTGTGTTCTTCATCCGTACTACCTCGCACCCTAATTAACCCATCTCCTCTCCTAAACGCCTCTATGAGGGGATCTCCATTGGTCGACACTTGGGCCTTGGGTCTCCACTCTGCACTTCCCCCTTCATTTAATATGGTATATATATACATATACATATACACATATGTTCACATACATACACACACTTATATCGTTGTTTTTTTGCATGATGCCTTATACCTGGTCCCTTGGCACCTCGTGATCGCACAGGCCGGTGTGCTTCTTCCATGTGGGCTTTTTTGCTTCTGAGCTAGATGGCCACTTGTTCACCTTCAAGCCTTTAAGACCCCAGACACTATCTCTTTTGATAGCCGGGCACCATCAGTTTTCTTCACCACATTTGCTTATGTACCCATTTGTCTTCAGCGATCCTATCATGGAGGTGTGCAGTCAATGATATGATTTTTTGTTTTTTGATGCCTGGTAACTGATCCCTTTGGGACCACTCGATCACACAGGCTGGTGTGTTCTTCCATGTGGGCTTTGTTGCTTCTGAGCTAGATGGCCGCTTGTTTATCTTCAAACCTTTAAGACCCCAGTCACTATCTCTTTTGATAGCCGGGCACCATCAGCTTTCTTCACCACATTTACTTGTTCACCCACTTTGGCTCCAGCCATTGTGTCGGGAGAGTGAGCATCATAGAGTTCCAATTTAATAAAAGAAGGTATTCATGCATTGAGGGAGTGTTTGAGTAGAGACCCAAGATCCTTCCGCCACCTTAATACTTGACCTATAAATATAGACACATAGATCTATTTCCCCATCCTCCTATATATATTTGCATGTACATGTCTTTGTCTAGACCTCCATGAATGCCCTTTGACTCCTAGCTCTTTCCTCCATCTCCCTTGGCTTTCCTCATGCCCTACTACCATGCTTCGTCGCCACCTGGGCTAGAGTATACCTCTTCTCTAAGCAACCTTACCCTTGATCATTCCCCACCAGGCCTGCCACTCCGCCTTCTCTACCCTTTGGGGTCCCATGTTTTTCCCTTGTCCCTGGGTTTGTTAACACCACTTCCTTACGCCTCCTACCCCCCCACCCCAAGTCCCCCTGGAACTGTCGGTCCCGTTGTTTTCCCTCCAGATAGTTCATCCAGCCTCTCCTATTCAGACAGACCTGTGGAGACACTAACATGCACGAAAACAAGACAGAGGAAAACTAAGCAACAGTATACACCCAGACAACAAAACAACAAAAACAAACCACTGACAAAGAACAGAACAAAACAGTTCACAAGAGAAATGCTTGTAGTTAGTTCAGGGATCGTTTGCTGGCCCTTAGGAGCGTTTTTCAGTCCAGTCTGTTGGGGCACCACACCCTGGCCCCAAAGTCCACTTTCAGCATTCCCTGGGGACCTTGCCACTCCATTCCCTTGCTGTTCCGCTGCACTCCCCCAGTGATTTGCCTCGGTGTGGTGGGATCAGGTCAGGTGCAATTCCCACACTGTGTCTCCGGTGCTGTCCCCTGTGTCGCCCTTAGTCACTGATTGGCATCATGTCTCATAGTGGGGCCAGCCATGTTGTTCTACCATCAGTTTTCTTTACCACATTTACTTATGCACATATTTGTCTTCAGCGATTCTTTCAGAAGCTTTGCATCATGGAATGCCTATTTAATAGAACAAAGTGTTCTTGCATTGAGTAAGGCCTTGAGTGGAGGTCCAAGATGGGCTTTCATACTAAGGTGGAAGAACATAAAAGAGGTAAAGGTTTGAGAATCTTCAAGAAAGAACACTATGGAACCAAACATACGGTAGTGTAAATCAAATAAATAGAAATGTAATCTCAGAAGAGCTACAGGAGTACTTCTCTCAACTTCTGCGAAAAGTTCTCACATTCGAATAAGACGTACACACTTTCATGCATCAGCCATACCTATCATGGCTGTGTGGTCTACCAGTTGAATCAATCACCCTGGCCAGTTCTTCTTAAGGTATTTTGACCACACACCTGAAAAAGTCCACTATAGCCTGTCTCTTTTTTTCTGTTTTCTCTTTTTCTTGTTGTTAATCTTTTTATTAGGGGCTCATAGAACTCTTATCACAATCCATACATACATCAATTGTGTAAAGCACATTTTACATTCATTGCCCTCATCATTCTCAAAACATTTGCTCTCCACTTAAGCACCTGGCACCAGCTCCTCATTTTTCCCCTTCCTCATGAACCATTGATAATTTATAAATTATTATTTTGTCATAATTTTCCCTGACCTACATCTCCCTTCACCCACTTTTCTGTTTGTCAGTCCCCCAGGGAGGAGCTCACAGGTAGATCCTTGTAATCAGTTCCTGCTTTCCAACCCACCCTCCCTCCAGACTCCCATTATCACCATGCACACCACTTGTACTGTAGGGATGGATCGTCCACCTTGGATTCCCTGTGTTTCCAGTTCCTACCCCTACCAGTGTCCATCCTCTGGTCTAGCCAGATTTGCAAGGTAGAATTGGGATCATGATAGTGGGGATTGGTGCAAACATTTAGGAACTAGAGGAAAGTTGTATTTTTTATCGTTGCCACATTGTTCCCTGACCGGCTTGTCTCCTCCCCAGAACCTTTTGTTAGGTGATGTCCAGTAGCCTACAAATGGGCTTTGGGTCTCCACTGCACGCTCCCTCCCTCATTCACTATCAAGATTTTTTTTTCTGATGATGCCTGATACCTGATCCCTTTGACACCTCGTGGTGTCACAGGTTGTTTTGCTTCTTCCATGTGGGCTTTATTGCTTTTGAACTAGATGGTCGCTTGTTTACCTTTTAGCCTTTAAGACTCCAGACACTATATCCTTTGATAGGTGGATACCATCAGCTCTCTTCCGCACTATAGCTTGTTTCTAATACAGAGCACTGTTCTCCTTGTTCCAATTAAGTAAAAGCTACTGGGGTGTTAACTCGATAACCTGTTCATGAGCAGTTACAGAATCAGACACACAAAAATTTACCTAAGGATCATAAAGCCTGCAGAATGTTGTATTTCTAGGAAACTCATGTCCAAAGGAACAAAGTAAAAGGTGTTCTCTCAAGGGTAGAGGACGTTACCCACTAACTTAGGACCAGAGGATGCAATGAGAATTGACCTCTTTCAGAACAGCACAGACACTGCTAGATTCTAGCACCTTAGATAGGAAAAGCCAGTGACTTCAGAATTGTCCTCACCGATGGAAACCAGGTTGTGATAGTTCTCCAACATCACATCCTGATATAGAGTCTTCTGAGCAGGGTTCACGAGCACCTATTCCTCCCCGGTGAACTTTACAACCACATCGTTGAATGTCAGTGATTCCTGAGCATTGGTCGTTTTGTTTTATCCTTAGAACACTGCCGGCAAATGAGATGGTCTGTTTTGTCTTACCTGGATCAGCTCTGATGATGTTCACGTGTTTGAATCTCATGAGGACAGCCCAGAAATAATAATACAAAAATGAAGCACTTATTCCTCTTTCCTCTTATCTGCTGGTGACTCACAATCTGCAGGCTAGTGAATTGTATCATTCAGAGAGATGATCAAAGATCTCAGATCGTGACCATCAGGACAGCCTGGGGCCTTGTACAGTGGCGCTCTCCTACTTCACCTCAAGGTCCTCCGCCCAGAACTGTCCTCAGGAAGCCCAGCGTTGCACTCCCTGTTTGAAGTCAAGTGGAGTTGGTTCACAACCCAATCACGTTGAAATCCTTCCTCACCCTGCACTTTCTCAGTCAGAGGAAGTAGGTTCGGCAGCTCTCTGGACCCTCCTTATTCATGAATTCCTTTTGTCCCACTGTCATGCTCAACCTGCATTTGGATTCCAGTAATTGCTCTCAGTTGCAATGCCCTGATCAATCCCTACCAGGCCTCTCAGACCCTCCTTGCCAGTAACTTTGTATCACTTGGTTTGCCTCTGTCCCTGGATTGGTCAACACCGTCCTCTTACCCCGCCTCCCCCTCTCCCATGTCCCTCCAGATCCGTAGGTCCCATTGTTTTCTCCTCCAGACTCTTCATCGAGCACATCTTATCTAGGTGGAACTGCAGATGTAATGATATGCACCAAAAAAACAAGGCGTAGCAAGACAAAGCAACAAAGGAGAGTACAATGACAACAAAAATGAAAACCAGTAACCAAAATAATAAAAATTCATTAATTTTTAAAAAGAAAAACCTGTAAATTGCTCAAGGTCCGATTTTGACCTCTAGGAGTATCCTCCCGTTGAGTCAGACTGGTTACCACGCTCTGGCCCCAAAGTCTATTCTTCGTACTCCCTTGGCAGCTCCTTGCTCTGCTCCCCCCGCCCCTTCTGCCCTCAGTGTTGTGCCTCACTGTGGTCCGGTCAGCACACAGGTCCAATCCAAACCCTGGTTCATCATGTGTCCCCCTTGGGTCAGCGACGGACATCGTGTCTCATAGTGAAATCCGCCATACAGCCCACTCTGCATTGGCTGTTCGGAGAGGGGATATTGTCCTCCAGGCCTGCTGGGCCAGGATGGTCTCCACTTCTTCCTCCACATTCATTTGCTCCCGTGTGCTCTGATTAGAGATGTGCCTCTTCCATCAGACTAATTTCCAGGTGTCTTTGATTTTCAACATCCTTTCTTCTGGAAGGAAGGCCACTCAGTGCAGTTAACATCCCCAAAGCAGGGGATAGAACTCTTTTATTGCCTTTGTTAACGAGTTTGTGCAAATTGATGTCGGTGGAGATAATAATAAATAAATAGCCATTTCAACATTCAAATTTAGTAAAGTTGGTCGGACCAGGTACACATAAGCAATAAAAGTTTAACAAAAAAAACCCAAAAACCCTTTCCCCACAGAAACAAAAAAAGCTCACTGCAGATTTCTACCTATGTCTACGGCCATCAGTCATGTATTTGTGTGCCCATATACTTACATACCCTACTGTGTTGTGGCCTCTCCTCATGGGACCACTCTCTCTCCTTGGAGAAAGTTTGTGTATGCTTCTTAAGGAAGACACTTTTCACTAAAGAGAAACAGTGAAGTAATTGGTTTAGAAACAACCTAACAGAAGGTTCCAAGTCTCCATCATAATTTGATTGAAGGACAGGGAGGGGACAAAGGGGGGCTGATAGGAAAGAGTTCAAGAAGACAGAAAAATGGTGTGAAACAGATTGCAGTAGCCATTGTGAAATTGTGTTCATGTCTTTGAATTGTGGAAAATTAACACATCGGTAAGAGCTACCAATACAATGATGAATAAAGCGTAGTAACTTTTTTGAATCACAAGATTTGAGGTGACCCCTAAGTGTTAATACAACCCACTAGCCACATATTTCTGGGTGGAAATCACCTCAAGGAAATAGTTTTTTGTCTCCTGTTAGTCTGACCTTTGAGTTCATTCATTAGCTTTGCCATTTTCTTACCTTGTTTTCTGACCTCTAGAGTATTTCGTTTTTGGTGTTACCCGTGTAAATGCTTGTGTGTTTTGAGTTACAAATGACAATTGCTTAATTGCTATCTGGTATGCTAAATTGCATGCAGATTGAACTGGACATTAATGTTTTGTACAGGAAGTTTAATATGAATACTGATTTCATGATTATTTTTATCGATTGTTTAGAGTTTTCCGTGAAAGTCTGTTTGCCTTACTTCCTTTATTGTTTTCTTTCATTACCCCAGACTTCTCGCACAGTGTCAGGTTGTAGTGGTGAGTTGGGACACGCCTTGCCTTCTTTCCCATCTTCTCCAGATAAATCTGGTTTTTTGCTCGTAAACTTGATGTCAGTGGTAGGGTTTGGGTAGATGTTCTTTTTCATTAGGAAGCCATTAAACTCTTTGCCCACTTTGCTAATTACTTTTATTTTGAACAGGTGTTGGACCTTGTTAAGTAATCTCTCTGCCAGAGTTGATATGTTCATATGCTTTTTCTTATTAAGCCTGTTGAAATGAGGGTTTATGTCAGGTGATTTTGTACTGGCTACTAGCCTTGTGTACGTAGAGTAAATCACACTTGCCCAGGTCGGGCAGGTCTGTGATCAAAGGAGGCTGTATTGGGCTGCGTTGTCTGGAGAAACAAACCCAGTGCTCACTCGTGTATGTATAAAACACTTTTTTTTTAAATTAAGAAACAGTCTTATATCCAGAAGGCATCCCAGCCCAGGCCACCTGAAGTCCCTAAGTCTGATGCTAACCAGGATTCATCCTCCCTTTTACCAGAGTCAGTCCTGGTCTACCTTCTGGTCTGTTCCTTTACCTTCCTATCTGTTCCCTCCCACCCCCGGGAATCCCTACTGTGTATTCTTTTTGGTATGCGAGAACCAGGTCTGTCCTGCTTTTATCCTGCTAGTCTTGATCTCAGGCATTATTTATCCTTCGTGAATGATTTAGAGTAATGTTTTCCAGGTCTAGCCATGTAGTATTCCATTGTGTATACATAATAATACCTGTATTCATTGGTCAACTGATGAGCATCCAGGCTGTTTCGAGCTTCTTGCTGCCGTAAACATTGCTGTGAGGAACATGGGAGTGCTGATCTGTGCTTGTTAAGGCTCCCTCATTCGTTAGAGTAAATGCCCAGTAGAGATACAGCTGGCCCATGGCGTTTCTATCCCCAGCGGTTAGAGATAGTCCCATATCACTTTCCTCAGTGGTTGTACATGATACTCTGCTTTGAGATCTTTTGTGTATTTGCCTAGAGATTGCTGGGTCATTCTGTTGTCAACCTTTGTTTTTAGGAACTGCCAAATCTTGGACAGCTGCTGTTTCTTTCTTCATTCTAGACAGCAATGCATGATGCTTACACTGTATTTTTATCATTGTCAATAATGCTTGTTTTTATTTTCACTGCCTTCTCCAAAAGGGTAATTGTGCTGGATACAGAATTTCAACTTGTCTTGTTTCCTCACTATCCTAAAGATTATATGCTTCATGCCACTTGCATTTTGCTTCCATGGTTTCTTAAGCATCCTCTTCAATGAATTATCACTACCACCGAGTCAGGAATGACAGAGAATCTATGGGACAGGGTGGAATTGCTGCTGTGAGATTGCAGGGCTGCTGGTTTTTACAGGAATGGAAAACCTCATCTATCTTCCCTGAAGCATCTGTTAGTTTTGAACTGTTGACCTGGCAGTTAGCAATTCAGTAACCTAGTATGCCAACCTTCCACTAGTGTTTTCTGTTAGATTATGTGTAGTCTTCATGTAGCACTCAATTGATTTTTTTGAATTTAGCTTTGATTGTGTTTCCTGAACTTCTTGAATCTGATTTGGTGAGCATAGTTAATTTTCTAAATTTCTCAGGTGTTATGACCTTTCCTGACTGCTGGGCATCTGTGTTGTCTTTCCTTTGCGATCTTCTGAATGAGAGGATCGCTCCCTTTGAAGATTGTCCCACAGGTCTCGTATATTCCATCCCATTTTTATCTTGCAGCTTAGTTTTGAGTGTTTATAGATTATTCTCTATCTCTTCAAGGTCATGCCTTCTTTCTGTGCAACTTAGTGTCAACCTGGAGGACAGAGTAGCACTGCCCCTGAGTTCACCAGTGTCACTCTTCACGGACATGTGAAACTTGCACTTTGTCCCTGACTATAAAAAGAGGGGAGGACAACTGCAGTGGGTCACAGTCAGAGGAAAGGGGATGTCACTGTGCTGGAAAGCTGTGGTGCAAGATGTCATTGGCAATTTGTGGGAGGATGAGACTGTGTCTGTACTGTATCCAGCATCCCTTGATAGAACTCAGAATTTTGTGTTACGTTTTTCTGAATTCTCCTTCCCCAGAACTGTCAGCCTCGCTATTTGTTCTTGTAACATTTGAACACATGATACCGTGTTCATCTTGAATGCGTGGTTGTTTTAGGATCCAGTGGACATTGAGGATGTGATCGTGGTCTTTAGCCAGGAAGAGTGGGATTTGCTTGATCCTTATCAGAAGAAAGTCTACCAAGATGTGATGGTGGAAACGTTGGAAAATCTAGCTTCAATAGGTAAGAATGGTTCATCCCTACCCTCAGTAAATAACAATATTTCACTGTTGCCATTTGTTTGAGTATTTGCGCTGAAGAATGGAAATGCGATTTTATTTTATTTATTTTTTGTTTGAGTGAGTGAGAGTGAGTGAATGAGAGAGAGTGAGTGAGTGAGTTAGAGTGAGTGAGAGAATGAGTGAGTGAGTGAGTGAGTTAGAGTAAGAGTGAGTGAGAGAATGAGTGAGTGAGTGAGTTAGAGTAAGAGAGTGAATGAGTGAGAGAATGAGTGAGTGAGTGAGAGAGAGTGAGTGAGAGAGTGAGTTAGAGTGAGTGGGTGAGTTAGAGTGAGAGTGAGTAAGAGAGAGAGTGAATGAGTGAGTGAGATAGTGAGTGAGTGAGTTAGAGTAAGTGAGTGAGTGAGAGAGTCAGTGAGTAAGTGAGAGTGAGTGAGTGAGTTAGAGTAAGAGTGAGTGAGTGAGTGAGTGAGTGAGTTAGAGTAAGAGAGTGAATGAGTGAGAGAATGAGTGAGTGAGTGTGTGAGTGAGAGAGTGAGTTACAGTGAGTTGGGTGAGTTAGAGTGAGAGTGAGTAAGAGAGAGAGTGAGAGTGAGTGAGTGAGTTAGAGTGAGTGAGTGAGTAAGTGAGAGTGAGTTAGAGTAAGAGTGAGTGAGTGAGAGAATAAGTGAGTGAGTGAGTGAGAGAGTGATTTAGAGTGAGAGAATGAGTGAGTGGGTGAGTTAGAGTTAGTTGAGAGAGTGAGTGAGAGAGAGAATGAGTGAGTGGAAATGCGATTTTAAATACACGTTACAGCCCCTTGACAAGCTCACTATCCTGGTTTCCCCATGAACCTAAAGTTTTATTGTGTGCTCCTTTCTCCCTGTGGCAATTAAAGACCCTGGTACAAGAGCCCTTCATGAAGGAAACAGTGTAGGTGTGTGCATTTGCAAACCATGTGGTTCCTTCTGGAACCCTTTTGTTTAAAGACACTGTTGAAATGTTTCTTTTTTCTGTTAAAGTTTGCCTGAGTATTTTGCTGTAAGTAAACATACAGCTGCCCATCTTCCGAGAGTGAAGAGCGAAGTATTTGTTTGTGTTGGGAAAATGTCCATTGTTCTGCACTGCAATGTTGCAGTGAATGCATTGGTGACAGGTACAATTCCCACTATACCTGCTCGTTTTCCCAGAGTAGCAAGGACCATGGAGATCAGCTTTATCCAGGGATACTGCAGAAGAAGCAGGATGAAAGGAGGGAACTTTGGGATAACCAGCATTGCAGGTTGGGAAGTAGACTTGAGTCCAGCAGTTTACAGATCAGTATGTATGTGTTGGGTGGACAAAGGCCCACCGATGGCTGAGCACACTGCTCTGATGAGCAAACCTCACTTCTTTGTCGTGAGACCCTGCCTCCCCTTCAAGAGTTGCATATATATTTTGGACACTGTCTTTCTATGTAGATCTGTAATTGCAGCTCCTTGTGTCTCCATCACTCTCAATCTTCGTGGTAGTATTTCCTCATAAGTTATTTTAAACCTTCCTAACATGGTGAAATTTCAAAAATGTGGCCAGGTCTATCTTTGTTTATGAGTTATTTGTTCTTGTTTTTTCTCATTCTTGATCCTTTCTTTTTGCTTTGTATTGTGATTCTCAACCTGTATTACTGTATCAGGTTGTGGAAGATTTAATGATGGAGGAAAGTTATCCATTGAACATATTCTGGCAGCATTCATGCTCAGTAACTCCGGATCCCCCATGTTAGGGGAAATCTTGCAGTCACGTGGCAGTAAAGACCAGCGGAGATACCATGTTAGGCTTTTGAGGTGAGTACCATCCATGCAATGGTAGCCAGTACCTGGGAGAAAATTCACAAGGTATCAAGAAAAACAATTTCTGATTCTATGATTAGGATTCAAAAAGTTCACAGAACATTGGTATAAAAAGTTATGGAATATTTCCATGAACTTTGCATATCATGACTTCAAATCAGCTTCTAGTGAGTCCCCAATTACGATTGACTCCCAGCCTAAATGAGGATAGAGTAGATGTTCCATAGCAACCAGATTTGTTTCTCATCAGATAGTGACCCATGAAAGAAACATTCCTTGCTGTCCTGTCCAAAAACGGTGGCAGCTTTTGCTACTTGGAATGTGTCCCTCTCCAGCATCCTGGCAGTAGTACACTTTCTGCTATGATTCCCCGGGGATTCAGGATCCTGAAGAAAAGACTAGACATGAAATGAAGTATTCATATGGTTTTTATAATAAAAATATATCCATGAATTTAATGTATTGAATATTTGAAACATTTCCCTTGAGCGCAATAATGTGAAAGTCTCACTTTTGAAAAACCGTGATTGAAGTTGTTGCATTTCTGGCAGATCATTTAGCCCATTTAACATGAGATGAGTTGGCGTAAATACCATACACAGTAACCGTGTCTGGTCGTCGTGAAAGGCGGACATATGTCTTTCTCACTGTATGCTGCCTGTTTTTAACAGGATCCATAAAGCAAAGAGTGGTGCTGAAGGAAATGGAGGCTATCCTTGTGAGAAGCCCTTTGGCCAGCTTCCATGTCTTGATGTGCCACAAAGAAATGCTCCCCAACCCAATCGTTTTGAATGCTGTACTTGTGGAAAAGCGTTCGTGGATCAGGCATCTCATAGCCAGCACATTCGATGTCACACTGAATGTACCACCTGTCCGTGTAAGGAATGTGGAGAATCCTGCAGGTGTCTTTGTCACTTAAGCACTCCTGTAAGGACTCGTAAAGGGAGGTACCCTCTTACATGTCAGGATCAGAAGAAGGATGCCCCTTGTGTGTCTGCCCATGAAACTCCTGTGATGGAACTCACTGGTGTGGAACGGCATGGTTGTAAAGAATGTGGAAAAGTCTTTAGGGTTCCTGCAGCCCTCACCAGACACTCAAGAACTCATAGTGCAGAGAAACCTTTTGAATGTAAGCAGTGTGGGAAAGCTTTCAGATATTCCTCAATCCTCAGGGTACATTTAAAATCCCACAGTGAAGAAAGGTCTTATGAATGCAGAGAATGTGGGAAAGCTTTCAAATTTACCTCATCCCTCAGTGAACATTTAAAAATGCACAGTGAAGAAAGGCCTTATGAATGTACAGAATGTCGGAAAGCTTTCAAATTTTCCTCAGCCCTCAGTGAACATTTAAAGACCCACAGTGAGGAAAGGCCTTATGAATGTAGAGAATGTGGGAAATCTTTCAAATATACTTCAACCCTCAGGGCACATTTAAAGACCCACAGTCAAGAAAGGCCTTATAAATGTAGAGAATGTGGGAAAGGTTTCAAAACTTCTTCAACCCTCAATGCACATTTAAAAACCCACAGTGAAGAAAGACCTTTTCAATGTAGAGAATGTGGGAAAGCTTTCTATTGCTCATCAAACCTTGCTTGTCATCAAAAAATTCACAGTGGAGAGAAGCCTTATCAATGTAATCAGTGCGGGAAAACATTTAGTCAATCTTCAAACTTGAATATTCATAAAAGGACTCACAGTGGAGAGAAACCTTATGAATGTAAACAATGTGGGAAGCAGTTTGTTTCTTCTTCAGGCCTAGCTCTGCATAAAAGAATTCACAGTGGCGAGAAACATTTTAAATGCGGGGAATGTGGGAAAGCTTTTACCTATTCCTCAGGTCTCACTGCACACATGCGAACTCACAGTGGAGACAGGCCGTATCTGTGTGAGAAATGTGGTAAAACCTTCAGACAGTCCTCAGCTCTCTGGGTACATAGAAGAACTCATATTGGAGTAAGGCTTTATGAATGTAAAGAGTGTGGGAAAACCTTTAATCGATCTTTCAACCTTAACACACATTTGCGAATTCACAGTGGGGAGAAGCCTTACAAATGCAAGGAATGTAGGAGGGCCTTTGTTTCTCAACCTGCCCTCAAGATACATATAAGGACCCACAGTGGAGAGAAACCACATAAATTCAGAGTTCCTGGGAAAGCCTTTAGAGAAGCCACACACCTGACTGCACATAAGAGAACTCATAGTGGAGAAAGATCTTATGCATGTAAAGAATGCGGGAAGCCTTTTAGGGATTCCACTGCTTTCAGAAGGCACAAAAGAATACACAGTGGAAAAAAGCCATTTGAGTGTAAATGTGGCAAAGGCTTTGCTAAGTCTTCAGCTCTCACTGTCCATCTAAGAACCCATAGTGGAGAGAAGCCTTATGAATGTCAACAGTGTGGGAAAGCATTCATTTCTTCCTCTACGCTAAAGATCCATCTGAGAAATCACAGTGGGGAAATGCCTTATGCATGTGAAGACTGCGGCAAAGTATTTAGGCAATCCTCTAACCTCAGAAGACACAGAGAAATTCACAGCAAAGAGAAGCCCTAAGTATTGTGGGAGATCCTTAAGGTCTGACACCACTTTTGGTATCACAACTTACAGGAGCGAGGTCTTAAGAATATAAGGACTGGGAGAAGATTTTTACATCATTTCAAGAACTTATAGTTGAGAGATTGAAAATCCGAGGTCTCCTGCTTGCTACTATCATTTCAAACATAAATCACCAAGTGTTGTATTAGCAGTGTTTCTTAGTAAGAAAGGAATGTTGATTCCCAGAAGATTTAAAGTATTTTGTGCCTTGAAGATAAATGCCATTTTGTGGATTTTAACCTATTTCTTCATATCTTTGGCTTTTAACAAGAATGCTTCAGAAAATCCCCTTAACCAATAATTAAAACTTGAATGTAATTAATTACATTGACCTTGTGTTTGATTCAAGAGTATTTTCTTTCACTTTTATATATGATGACTTTCCATGCTATTATTTCGACTTTTAATATAATTATCACTATTATATTTTGAGGTATTCACATATTTGGTTTTCTTCATATCTGATCCTATGAATTGTAGTATCCATTGATACCTATTGAGTATATGATTTGTGGTATGTTTTTTGTGGTATGTTTTCTTAATGGAGTGTTCTTTTTACTTGTTTGTTCAAATACTTATGAATTGGAGTGCTGGTGTTTCTGAGAAATTCAGTACCGGCATCCTCCATATTATGAACACATTCTTCTTCGTCTATCTGTAAGTTAAAGTCCCTCCTATGTGGGAATGAACTAATTATAGTTTGATTTTTTTAAATAGATTATTGGGGACTCTTACAGCTTTTATCACAACCCATACATCAATCTTATCTAGCACGTCTGTCCGTATGTGACCACCGTCATTTTCTAAACCTTTTTCTTTCTCCTGGAGCCCTTGGTGTCAGCTCCTCCAGTTCGATTGTAATGACAGGTTCGGTGCATTAGGAAGATTGCAGAGATGCACCCAGATGTGTTGAATCATCTTTCACATTAAAATAAAGGGCTGTGGTGATGTAGTGGCCACATGTTGGGCTTTGATCTTCATGTCCTGCAGGTGGGAAGTACCAGTATCACTGCGGGAGAAAGACTGGTTGTCTACTGTAAACGGCTTCAGTGTCAGAAACCCACGGGCTTGCATTAGCTCAATGGCAGCAAGATGGCATGGTGCAGTAGCTATCAGGGTGCTCATGGAAAAGCCAGCATTTTATACCCACCAGGCACTTCAAGAAGAAAGATGGTGCAGTGACCATACAAAATGATTTTAAAGCCTGTACGATCTTATGAGGCACGTCTTCTCTGCCTGTGGAGTCCCTGTGCGAGTCATCACCCAACGGACTTCAGTAGTTTAGGTTTCAACAGTGATGTGATACGCGTCTGGAAGACAGATAATTGTTTTGCTTAAAACCAGCTTGTTGGCCACAAAAATCATCCAAATTTGTCTTAGTTTTCCTTTTCCTATTTATATCAATCCTGAACACTGTAGACCTGATAGGTGAAGAGTCGGGTGCTTTGAAGAACGTGATTATTTTTTGAAAAACACAAAAGATTCTTAGTGTTCAAATATGTATATGTATATATATGTCTGTGTGTGTACCTGTGTAGGTTTTATATATTTTTGTGTATGTACGTGTATATATTTATGTGTATGTACTTAAGTATTTTTGTGTGTATGTATGTGTATCTTTGTAGCACACTCACTGCCACATAGGCGACTTATTCACGGTGACACTGCAGAACAATCTTGAACTGCCCTGTGGAGTGGGGAACTCATTTTTTTTTATTTTTTAAAAATTATTTTATTAGGGACTCACCTCCCATCACAATCCATGCATACATCAATTGTGTAAAGTCCATTTGTACATGCATTGCCCTCTTGATTCTCAAAACATGCTGTCCTTCCAAGCCCCTGGCATCAGGTCCTAATTTTTTCCACTCCCCCTCCCTCATGAATCCCTGATGATTTAAAAATTATTATTTTGTTATATCTTGTTCTGTCCCACGTCTCCCCCCCACTTTTCTGTTGTATGTTCCCCAGGGTGAATGTCACATGCAGATCCTTGAAATAGGTTCCCCCTTTCCAACCCACCCTCCTTATGCCCTCCCAGTGTTGCCACTCACACCAATGGTCCTGAAAGGTTCATTTGCCCTGGCTTCCCTGTGTTTCCAGTTCCCATCTGTGCCAGTGTACCTCCTCTGGTCTATTCAGGTTTAAAAGGTAGGATTCGGATCTTGACAGTCGGCGGTGGGGAAAGGAAGCATTTAGGAACTAGAGGATAGTTGTATTATTTATCATTGCTATGTCGCAGCCTGTCTCGACCCTTCCGTAAGGGGATGTCCAGTGGCCTACAAATGGGCTTTGGGTCTCCACTTCGCATTCCCCCCCTCATGCACTATGGTAAGATTTTTGTTGTCATGTTACCTGATCCATTCTTCGCCTCATTTGCTTATGCACCCATTTGTCAGCGATCATATCAGGAAGTGAGCAAAAATATGATTTTTTTTGTTCTTTGATGTCTGATCCCTTCAGCACCTCGTCGTCACACAGGCTGGTGTGCTTCTTCCATGTGGGCTTTGTTGCTTCTGAGCTAGAAGACCGCTTGTTTGCCTTTAAGACCTCAGACGCTCTCTTTTGATAGCCGGGCACGATCACCTGTCTTCATCACATTGAAGTTGTTCACCCACTTTGTCTTCAGCGGTTGTGTCGGGAAGGTGAGCACCATAGAATGCCAATGAGTGGAGGCCTGATCTCCCTCTGCTACTTTAATACTAATCTTATAAATATATGCACATAGATATTTTTCCCCATTCTCATGTATAAATATATTTGCATATGTACATGTCTTTATCTAGACCTCTATAAATGTCCTCTGCCTCCCAGCTCTTTCCTCTATTTCCTTTGACTTCCCTCCTGTCCAACTATCATGCTCAGTCCCACCAGGGTTTCAGTAATTCCTTAGTTACATTACCCTTGATCATGCCCAAACAGGCCCCCCACACCCTTCTCACCACAGATTTAGATCGCATGTTGTTCCCTTGTCCCTGGGTTTATTAACACCACTACCTTTCCCCCCACCTCCCCCTATCCCATGTCCCCATGTAACTATCGGTCCAGTTTTCTCCTCTGATTTTTCATCCAGCCTGTCTTAGACCTGCGGAGATAGTAACATGCACAGAAACAATACAGAGCACAACCAAGCAACAATATACAACAAAATATCAGACCAATAACCAAAACAACACAAGAAAGAAAAGCTTGTAGTTAGTTTAAGGATTGTTTGTTGGTCTTTCGGAGTGTTTTCCAGTCCAGTCTGTTGGGGCACCACGCCCTGGCCCCGAAGTCCACCTTCAGCTTTCCCTGGGGACTTTGCTGCTCCATTCCCTTGCTGTTCTGTTGCACTACCCTTGATGTTTTGCCTCGGTGTGTCAGATCCAATCAGGTACAATTCCCTGTGTCTCCGGTGTTGTCGCTTGTGGGGTTATGAATCATTCAGTGAGGGTCATCTTGTCTCATAGTGGGGCCGGCCATGTTGTCCTCTCAGTCGACTGGCTGTCCTAATTGGTACCATCAACCCCCTGGCCATGCTGTGCTCCACTCTCCTCCCTCTTCATCTCCCATATCCTCTCATCAGATATGTCCCTATTACAGAGCTGTAGATGCTTTGCTGTCCTTTGATATAAATTCTTCTGAGGCAAGGGGCAGATGTCCCCTTAGTAGTTGGGGTTGGGGCTGGCCCCTCAAACCTCTCCACTGGTTAACCACTCCACGCCAGCATGTTGCCTTCACATCTTGGAGCATCGGGTTGAAGTCTGATCCCTCTTTCCCTGTGGAGACACAAACTATACCCTCCCCTTGGGTGGCTCACTGCCCTGTGCCCCTCTACCGTTTTCTTTTTTATTATTTTTTCCTTTCCCTGCCTTCTTTTTCAGTTGTCTACCGTGTGTATCCCTGTATTCGGTCTGCTCCCCACCACACCACCTGGTCCTCCCCCCAGGAATATTTGTATACCATTGCTTTTTCCCTATCCCCCAATTTGCCTTTTTTCATTTTTCTTTTTTAATGCCTCAGCAGCCTTTGAAGTCTTACCATATATAAGTCAATGCTATCTTTAGGTCTGTTTTCTGTTTTTTGCCCTCTGGGTGAGGATGCTTTATGTGTGGTGATATCTTTTATTTGTGCTTCGTGTCAGGTAGGTTCTTTTGTAGGGCTGGGTTTTTTTTTAACCTTTTATTAGGGGCTCATACAACTCATCACAATCAATACATCAGTTGTGTAAAGCACGTCTGTACAGTTTTTCTCGTCATTTTCAAAGCATTTGCTCTTCACTTAAGCCTTTTGCATAAGGTCCTCTTTTTTCCCCTCCTTTCCTGCTTCCCCCTCCCTCATAAGCCCTTGATAATTTATAAATAATTATTTTGTCATATCTTGCCCTGTCTGACGTCTCCCTTCACCCCCTTTCCTGTTGTCTGTCCCCCAGGGAGATCACTCGTAGATCCTTGTAATTGGTTCCTTCTTTCCAGCCCCCTCTCCCTCTACCCTCCCATTATTGCCACTCACACCTCTGGTCCTGAAGGTATCATCCGCCCTGGATTCCCTGTGCTTCCAGCTCCTGTCTGCACCAGTGTACCTCCTCTGCTCTATCCAGACTTGCAAGGTAGAATTCGGATCACAATAGGCGGGGGAAGCGGGGTGGGTGGTGGAAGCATTTAGGAACTAGAGGAAAGCTGTATTCTTCCTCGGTGGTACAGCGCACCCTCACTGACTCATCTCCACCCCTAGACTCCTCTGCTAGGGGATCTCTAGTGGCTGAAAAATGGGCTGTGATCTCTACTCTGCATTTCCCCTTTTTATTCTCTAGGGTAAGATTTATTTGTTCTGATGATGCCTTATACCTTCGACACCTCGTGATTGCACAGCTTGGTGTTCTTTTTCCACGTGGACTTTGTTGCTTCTGAGCTACCTGGACCCATCCTCGTATATATATATTTGCATATGTACGTCGTTGTCTAGACCTCTATAAATGTCTTTTGCCTCACATCTCTTTCATCTATTTCCCTTGACTTTCCTCCTGTCCCACTATCATGCTCCATATCCACCTGGGTTTCAGCTCTACCTCTTAGTTGCATTACCCTTGATCATGACCTACCATGCCAGCCACACACACCCCACCACCAATTTGGGACATTTTTTCCCTTGTTCCTGGACTTGTTAACACCATTCCCTTTCCCCCCACCTTCCCCTATCCCATGTCCCCCTGGAACTGTCAGTCCCATTGTTCTTCCGCCAGATAGTTCATCCAGCCTATCTTTTTTTAAAAACAATTTATTAGGGGCTCATACAACTCTTATCACAGTCCATACATATACATACATCAATTGTATAAAGCACATCCATACATTCCCTGCCCCAATCATTCTCAAGGCATTTGCTCTCCACTTAAGCCCCTTGCATCAGGTCCTCTTTTTTTCCCCTCCTCCCTCCCCCTTCCCCCCTCCCTCATATGCCCTTGGTAATTTATACATCGTTGTTTTGTCATATCTTGCACTATCCGGAGTCTCCCTTCCCCCCTTCTCTGCTGTCCCTCTCCCAGGGAAGAGGTCACATGTGGATCCTTGTAATCAGTTCCCCCTTTCCAACCCACTCACCCTCCACTCTCCCAGCATCGTCCCTCACACCCTTGATCCTGAAGGTATCATCCACCCTGGATTCCCTGTACCTCCAACCCTCATATGCACCAGTGTACAGCCTCTGTCCTATCCAGCCCTGCAAGGTAGAATTCGGATCATGGTAGTTGGGGGGAGGAAGCATCCAGGATCCGGGGGAAAGCTGTGTTCTTCATCGATACTACCTCACACCCTAATTAACCCATCTCCTCTCCTAAACCCCTCTATGAGGGGATCTCCATTGGTCGACACTTGGGCCTTGGGTCTCCACTCTGCACTTCCCCCTTCATTTAATATGATATATATACATATATACATACATATATACATATAAACATATGTACACATACATACACACACTTATATCTTTTTTTTTTTTTTTTGCATGATGCCTTATACCTGGTCCCTTGGCACCTCGTGATCGCACTGGCCGGTGTGCTTCTTCCATGTGGGCTTATTTGTTTCTGAGCGAGATGGCCGCTTGTTCACCTTCAAGCCTTTAAGACCCCAGACACTATCTCTTTTGATAGCCGGGCACCATCAACTTTCTTCACCACATTTGCTTATGCACCCATTTGTCTTCAGCGATCCTATCATGGAGGTGTGCAGTCAATGATACGATTTTTTGTTTTTTGATGCCTGGTAACTGATCCCTTCGGGACCACTCGATCACACAGGCTGGTGTGTTCTTCCATGTGGACTTTGTTGCTTCTGAGCTAGATGGCTGCTTGTGCATCTTCAAGCCTTTAAGACCCCAGTCACTATCTCTTTTGATAGCCAGGCACCATCAGCTTTCTTCACCAGATTTACTTGTTCATCCACTTTGGCTTCAGCAGTTATATCGGGAGAGTGAGCATCATAGAGTTCCAATTTAATAAAAGAAAGTATTCATGCATTGAGGGAGTGTTTGAGTAGAGGCCCAAGGGCCTTCCGCCACCTTAATACTTGACCTATAAATATAGACACATAGATCTATTTCCCCATCCTCCTATATATATTTGCATGTACCTGTCTGTCTAGACCTCCATAAATGCCCTTTGACTCCTAGCTCTTTCCTCCATCTCCCTTGACTTTCCTCCTGCCCTACTACCATGCTTCATCGCCACCTGGGCTAGAGTATACCTCTTCTCTAAGCAACCTTACCCTTGATCATTTCCCACCAGGCCTGCCACTCCCCCTTCTCTACCATTTGGGGTCCCATGTTTTTCCCTTGTCCCTGTGTTTGTTAACACCACTTCCTTACCCCCATACCCCCCACCCCAAGTCCCCCCGGAACTGTCGGTCCCGTTGTTTTTCATCCAGATAGTTCATCCAGCCTGTCCTATTCAGACAGACCTGTGGAGTCACTAACATGCACGGAAACTAGACAGAGGAACACAAAGCAACAGTATACAACCAGACAACAAAACAACCAAAACAAACCACTGACAAAGAACAGAACAAAACAGTTCACAAGAGAAAAGCTTGTAGTTAGTTCAGGGATCGTTTGCTGGCCCTTAGGAGCGTTTTCCAGTCCAGTCTGTTGGGGCACCACGCCCTGGCCCCAAAGTCCACTTTCAGCATTCCCTGGGGACCTTGCCACTCCATTCCCTTGCTGTTCCGCTGCACTCCCCCAGTGATTTGCCTCGGTGTGGTGGGATCAGGTCAGGTACAATTCCCACACTGTGTCTCCGGTGCAGTCCACTGTATCGCCCTTAGTCACTGAGGGGCATCATGTCTCATAGTGGGGCCAGCCATGTTGTTCTCTCTGTGGACTGGCTGCTCTAATCAGGAACATCATCCTCACGGCCTGGTGGGCCAGGCTGTGCTCCACTCTCTCCTCCTGCCCCTTCATCTGCTCCCGTGTGCTCTGATCAGATATGTCCATCTCCAGGAACTGCAGAATCAATGTCGTCCTTTGGAACAAATTCTTTTCAGGGGAGGGGCAGGAATCCACTTAATTTATGGTGCTGGGGCCAGCCTCCCAGACCTCTCCACTGGTTCCCTACTCCACGCCGGGATATTGCATTCACACCTTGCGGCACTGGGTTGGAGTCTGGTCCCACTTTCCCTGTGGAGATATAAACAATACCCTCCCCTTGGGTGGATTAGTGCCCCATGACCCCACTACCCTTTTCTTCCTTATATTCATCCTTTTGTTTTCCTTTCCCCACCTCCTCCACCATTGTCTACCATGTACATCCCTGGTTTTGGTCTGGTCTCTTCCATACTACACAGTCTTCACCCCTAAAATGTTGGTATACAGTAGCTTTTTCCCCTATGCCACTTTTGCTTTTTAAAAAATTTTTTAATGCTTACCTCAGCGGGCTCATGTTGTACTTGTCCTTTTGTGCCTGACTTACTTCGCTTAGCATGATTTCCTCCAGTTCTTCCCATGCCGCTATGTGCCTCATACATTCATCACTGCTTTTTAGTGATGCGTAGTACTCCATTGTATGTATATAGCAGTTTTTTAATCCAATCGTCAGTTGATGGAAATTTGGGTTGCTTCCAACTCCTTACAAATGTGAACTGTGCCGCAATGAACATTGGAGCACAGATGTCTGGTCTTGGTTTGTTTCTTGCCTCTTCTGTGTATATGCCCAGTAGGGAGATTGCTGGGTCATATGGTAACTCTATTTCCATCTGTTTTAGGTATCGCCAGATTGATTTCCATAGTGGCTGTACGTATTTACAGGCCCACCAGCAGTGGATGAGAGTTCCTGTCTCCCCACAGCCCCTCCAACACTTGTTGCTTTCTGATTTTTTGAATTGGGCTACCTTTGAGGGTGTCAGGTGGTACCTCATTGTTGTTTTAATTTGTATTTCTCTTATGGCTAAAGATCGGGAACATTTTCTCATATGTTTGTTGGCCATTCGAATTTCTGTCCCTGTAAAATTTCTTTTCAAGTCCTTTGCCCACCTTTCAAGTGGGCTATTGGTTTTTTTCTTTTTGGAAGCTAGCAGAGTATTGTAGATTTTAGTAATAAGGCCTTTGTCTGATGTGTCATTGCTAAAGATGTTTTCCCAGTCTGTGGACTCTCTTATTACTCTCTTGGTGAATTCTTTAGATGTACACAAGTGTTTTATCTTCAGTATATCCCATTCGTCAATTTGTGCCTCCTCTGTGTTTGTGTCTTTCCCTATTTCTGATAGCCTGTGTATTCCCTGCGCCAAAGTTCTCAAGTTAGTCCCAATTCCCTCATTGATGGCCCTAATAGTTTGGGGTTTAACTTCAAGGTCCAGCCTATCTTATATAGACAGAGCAAAACCAAGCAACTATATACAACAGAACAACCATCACATACCACTGACAGAAGAATAAAACAAGAAAGAAAAGCTTCTAGTTATTTCAACGGCCGTTTATTGGCCTTTAGGAGTGTTTTCCAGTCCAGTCTGTTGGGGCACCATGCCCTGGCCCCAAAGTCCACTTTCCGCATTCCCTGGGGACCTTGCCACTCCATTCCCTTGCTGTTCCGCTGCACTCTCCCAGTGCCTTCCTCGGCATGGTGGGATCAGGTCGGGCGCAATTCCCATACTGTGTCTCCAGTGCTGTCCCCTACAGAGCCATGGGTCAGTGAGGGACATCATGTCTCATGGTGGAGCTGGCCGTGTGGTCCTCTCTGTGGACTGGCTGCTCTAATTGGTGTCATCGACCTTAGGCCTTGGTGGGCCAGGATGTGCTCTACTCCTACTCCCCCGTCATCTGCTCCCGAGTGCTTGGATCAGATATGTCCCTCTCCCGGAGCTACAGATTCAATGCTGTCCTTTGAAATAAATTCTTCTGGGGGAGGGACAGGCATCCACTTACTATTTGGTACTGTGGCCAGCCTCCCAGACCTCTCCACTGGTTCCCCACTCCACGCCGGCATGTTGCATTCACATCTTGGAGCATCGGGTTGAAGTCTGGTGCCGCTTTCCCTATGGGGAGGCAAACAATATCCTCCCCTTGGGCGGCTTAGTGCCCTGTGCCACCTCTACCCTTTTTTTTTCTTCATTTTTTCCTTTCTCCACCTCCTTTCTTAGTTGTCTACCATGTGTATCCCTGTATTTAGTTTGGTCCCCGCCACACCACCTGGGTCCTCACCCCTTGAATATTCGTGTACCGTAGCTTTTTCCCTATGCGCCATTTGCCTTTTTTTATTTTTAAAACTTACCTCAGCAGCTTTGAAGTCTTTCTATATGTAAGTCAATGCTATTTTTAGATCTGGTTTCTATTTTTTACCCTCTGGGTGAGATTTTTCTATGTGGTGGTCTCTTTTCTTTATACTTGGTGAGTGTTGCTCTGCCCCTACTGGGTCGGGAAGGCTCTTTTGTAGGGCTGGGTTTCTTCTAACGTATTCTTTGAGTTTTTCCTTGTCTGGGAAGACTCTTCTCCATCTGTCTTGATCAATAATTTGGCTTGGTAGAGTATTCTTGGTTCTGCATTGGTTTCCTTCAATGTTTTTAATATGTTACTCCACTCTGTCCTCTTCTTCATAGTTTCTGCTGATAGGTCTGAGCATATTCTTATTTGGGAACCTTTATATGTGATTGCTTGTTCTTCCCTGGCTGCTCTCATGATTTTCTCCTTTTTGTCAAAGTTGGATAGTTTAACTATTATGAGCCTTGGTGACTACTTCTTGGGATTTAGTCTAGCTGGGGTTCTTTCAGCCTCCTGAATGGTTGCCTGGTCTTCATTCACTGAGCTGTGGAAGCTTTTCCCTTGAATTCTCTCAGTATTGTTGCAGATGACTTTGTTGTGTCTCCTTCCGGTAAGTCAATAATTCTAATGCTATTTTGCTTCATAGCATCAGGCATAGCATTTAAGTTTTCTTCAGCTTCTCCGATGATCTTACTAGATTTCTGTTCTCATTGTCTCCTTCATATCCTCTGTGACTCCAAGTAGCATTCTGAAAATTTCTTTTTGTGGCAGCTCAATGTCTGCTTTCTCCCTGCATGTCATTATGTTCAGTACATCTTCTGGCATTGCCTTTTGTTTCTCCTATTTTTTCCCTTTGAGGTCGTTGGGGTTGATGGCTGTTTTCATTGCGGTTTTAGGTGAGCCAGGTGTCATTTTTCCTGGGAGTCGAAGAGCACTGGCTCTCTCTGGGAGACTTGTAGGAGTGCTTCTTCGAACTGCCTATAGCTTATTTCACTATGGAATTAATCTACCACTTTATCCTCCTTTGGCTTCCCTCTCAGGGGAGTGACCGAGAAGGGTTGCCTGCTTTGGTGTTCTGGAGGTTGGGCAGAGGTTCCTGCAGCAGCTAACACAGGCAGGAATCGCCCGGTAAAAATTGAGCAGAGTATCCCCTGGTGGGAGTCAGCAGGGCTTTCCCTAGGATATCTAGCTACACAGGGTGGAGCTCACCTAGCTGGGTGTGGCGCAGGTGTAAATGACCTAGGCTAAGAGAATGGTCTGGAGGTGAGCAGTAGAATGTGAGAGACCAAGAAAGAGGCAAAGAGAAAACAAAAAAGTTAAAAAGCAAGCCCTTTGAGCCTGATGATTTTATTTTTTTATCTCCCTGGCCAGCTAGAATATACTCATGTAATTGTCTCTCATAGTCACTGGGCTGCAGCTCTTGGCTGTTTAAAGCTGACTCTTGCTACAGCAGGTCTTTGTTGTGCTCAAAGGCGCCAGGCCCTGTGGCTGAGTGCTGGCGTTCCTTATCTAGGTTGCTTCTTATGCTGATTTATGTTACCAGCCTCCACCTATGTGCTCCTTGGAGCTGAGCAACCAGACTTGGGTTTGAGTTTTAAACCAATCATATATATTTCATGTATTTCACCTTTTTTTTTTTTTTTGCTTATGATGTGCTCCAATTTGGGGGCTGTCAGGCTGGCCCTCAGAGGGAGAAATCCAGTTTAATATGGGGGTTATTTCCTTCTGGGTCAATTGGAACTACATTTGCTCCCTGGACTCCCAACTTTCTGCTTACTTTGTCCCACACCATGATCTTCCTAAGGTAATACAATATTTTTTCTTTTACTGTAAATTATGGCTACCTGCCACCACTCCACTGGCCATGGGCTCAAGGTAGCCAACCACATGGAGAGCTCCAGAGTGAGGTTTCCCACGTGTTTGGGATTCTGTCCTCTCTCGGTTGTCTGCCTGCAGAAATCACTATTCCCGGCAAGGGCACAGCCAGCGCCTGTGGGCTCACCAGTGCTAGAGTACTTTAAAGCATTCTTGGTTTGCTTAGTGAGTGGAAATCCCACGCAAAAAGGGGTTCAGGAGAAACCCTGGTATCCTAGTTCGAATTTCAGGTCTCTACCTCCCGTTTCCTTTGCCTTACCTCCCGATTTTCTGGTCTGGCATCAGGAGCTCCGGAGGGATGGGTCCAACCTGGTTGCCATTTTCTCCCCATCCGACTGAAACTCTTTCTGGCAATAGAAGCATCATCTTTTCCTGCGTAGCGTAGCTTGTAGCTTTAAACTGCTGACCATGCAGTGAACAGGCCAGCGCACAGCCCCCACGGGTGCCCTGGTGGCACAATGTTCATTCATTGGGCTGCTTACTGCAAGGGCAGCAAGCTTTTGTTGTGAGATCTAAAATATACAAAGAAAGGCATTCTGGGTAGTCATGCAGCCCATGGCATCCAATCAGGGACAGTATCTCATTATACCCCCATCCCTGAATATGTTTTGTTTTTGATTTTCGCACCCTCTCTCCTTCCTTGTCCCTTCCCTCTTCCCTCACGCCTTGTCCCCTGCCAACAACTGCCTTTTGATTCTGTACAGGTTGTGCAGGAGCACAAAGGTATTCTGGAATTCCCAGTTCCCTCAAGCTGACCCACAGTTTGTTAGGATGTACACCATCGAATGCGTGTACGTAGTCAGTAAAATACAGGTAGGCATCTTTCTGGTGTTCGATGGTTGGAGCCAAGAAATGCCTCATGTCATCAGTGATAGCCCAAAGGAGACATCCTCTTCTGATCTGTTCGGATTTCTGGCATTTCAACCATCGTAGAATTACGATCAGTAAAAATTTGCTTTTGATTGAAATTATGACATTATTGCTAATTGGCACGTTCTGTGGTCACCTGTCTTTGGCATGGGTGTAAGTATGGCCGTCTTCCAGTCAGTTGTCCATAAAGCTCTGTCCTCGATTCCTGGCAGATTAATAAGTGCTCCTGGTGCTTTATCACCTTACTGGTATCCTGTCAGTTCCTGGAGGATTGGGGCCACTGCCTTCAGGGCGTCTTAGACTTCTTCCTTCCATACCTGTTCAAGCCTTTAGCCTAGTCATCCTCGGTATTCCTTGATTCCATCCTCTTCTGATGTTTCCTACATTGTTGAATATTTTTTTCCAATAGAATCTTTCACTCATGAAACCTGTGCCTTGCGTTTTTCTTCAGTTCTTTCCGATTGAGATATACTCTAGATACTCGTATGTAAGCTGAGGTTTTCGGCACATTTGTTATTCTGAAAGTATCCCCTCAGCTTATACTTGAGTGAGGGTTTCACGTACCTGTTTTCTGGTGCAGTGAGGGTGTTCCCCGGTCTCTTCCACTCATCTGCAGGTGTCTGCATCCTCTGTGGGTAGTCCATGTCTACCATGGAACCACAAATCATCGGGTACACAAGAAACGAAGGGGAGACACTGGAAACATCACCACCTGTAAGAGGGAACTGCAAATTCTCTACGGAAACAGACGCACAATTTTAGAGGAGGTTATTGCGCATTTGAGAGAGTAGACAGGTTGAGTATCATTGGATAAACAGCAGAGGGTAAGTCTCACACCCTTCAAGGTAAGGACAAAATGCACATAATCAGAAGCAGAGCTATGAAATTTGGAAGACACTCTGAGAAACATTAAGCGGAATGGGATAAGTCACTGTTGACATGGAAACAGGTGGGAAGAGTAAACCTGACTCCTGCTATTCCCAGATCTCTTGTTGGTTAGTGATCTCGGAGTTCAAAGGTCTCCTTTCTCTGGGTTGTGTCGGGATTTTACACTTACCTGTTCAGAGGGTCCAATTTTTTCTCACACCCTTGGAATTTTATCTCACAGGCTTTGTTCCTCTCCAGTCCCAGGAGGGTCAGAATTGTTCCCAATCTTTTGTACCATGTAGGGGCTTACCTTCCCCCATGCTTGTGAAATTTCATGTTCCTTTCACATCTTTTGGCTGTTAAATCCTCTCCATTCCTCCCAGTAGTCTGCCTAACTCCCAGCAGTGTCTGACTAATGCATGAAGTTGGCTTTGGAACCTGGCTGATGGTTACACGTGTCCCAAACCCTGCTTTCTTTCTGTGGTCTTTGTGGCTGTGTGGACCATTTTATTTATTATTTTTTGGGTGTTCATACAACTCATCACAATCCATACATCCATCCATGGTGTGAAGCACATTTGCACATTGGTTGCCCACATCATTCTCATAGAGATTTCCTTCTACTTGAGACCTTGGTGTTAGCTCATTTCTCCCACTCTACCTCCTTGGTGATCCCTTGACCATTTATAATTTAAAGGTTCACACCACCCAGTGTCTCCCTTCACCCACTTTTATGTTTTCTGACTCCCTGGGGGCGTGGGCTTAGATGTCAATCACTGAATCGTAGTGATTGGTTCTCCATTTCCATCCCAACCTTCCCCTTTCTGTCCTGGTGTTGCTACTCTCATTATTGGTCCTGAGGAGTTCATCTGTCCTGATTCCCGGTGTTGTGAGCTCTCGTCTGTACCAGTGTAGCTGCTCTGGCCTAGGCAGATTTGTAAGGTAGAATTGGGGTCATGACAGTGGGGGAGCTGGAGTGGGGAATTATTAAAGAACCAGAGGAACGTGTATGTTTCCTTAGTGACAAACTGCACCCTTTTATGGCTCATCTCCTCCTCAAGACCCTTCTGTAAGGGGATGTGTTGGACTATTTTAAGAGTTGCCTGAGGACAAGGGATTACAGTTGGTTTTTTTTGTGTGCCTAGGAGGCGGATATTTGTGTAAAGGAGGATCTTTCTAGATAAGAAAGTCATCCCTGAGGATTCTGCACAGCAAGGACAAACAGCCTTGTAGAGAGTTGGCTGCTCAAAAACAAAACAAAACAACAAAAAATTATTACCATCAGCCTTCTGTTAAGCTTTAGCCACGACCGGCACCAAGGATTCCCTCATTGCTCAAGACCAAGAACCCCCCCCCCAAAAAAAAAACCTTCCAGAACCAAACTCACTGCTGCAGAGCAGATTTTGAGCCAAGGTGAGCCCCCCATGGGACAGAACAGGATGGCCCTTTTGGGTTTCTGAGACTTTAAATCTTTATAGGGAGCTGAAAACTGCAAATGCCAATAAAATGATTTAACAATAAATGTGAGGGGAAAGAAAAGCTCGTCTTTCTCCTGCAGAGCAGGTAGAAGGTTTGGGTTTGAACCGCCGACTTTATGGGTAGCAGAGATCAGCACACAGACCAACGATCTGCACAGGGCTCCTCCTTATCCCAAAGGCCCATGTTGAACCTGTACTCTAACCCAGAAGGAATCCATGTCCTTGTGGCCTGAGTGTCCGGAACATCTGTGGATCTGCAGTGAAGGTGACATTCACAAAAAGCAATGTACTCAACTGGGTACGTATGGGTTTGCTTCTGCATTCCTTGCACAACACACACACCGGCCACTCTGCAGGACAGGGGTAAGCCTGTCTCTGTGGTATTCCGAGGATGCAGCTCTTTACGGGAGTAGAAAGTCTCGTCTCCCTCCTGAGGCGTATTTGGTGGTTTCCAACCGCTGGCCCTGGGGTTGGCAGCCCCACGCACGACCCACCGATTGACCCGGGCTCCACTTAGCTTTCATCCTGATCTTTGTCATTTCAGCTGGTCCGCATTCAGTGAATAACTGCTTGTGTTGTGACCGGCCCTGTTCTATGTACTGGTGACATAAGAGGAAACTTGGAGGTTGGCAGGAAAAGGTATCGGTCCTAAAACAAACAACCAAATCAAGATGTAGGCCCATGGATGCAGTGGACACCAAAGCTCACCTGTGAGATGATTGGACAGACCCTCTCAGAAGGACCGCACGGAAGGTATGACAAATCCAGGGTGCGGTATGGCACTGATGAAACATGATAACTGTCCTCTAGTTCTTTAATATTTCCTGCCATGAAGGTTACGGTTTTTATTTGCTTTACCTCATTAGTCATGTTAGATTTTTTTATGTTCATGTGTACAATTAAGATCGCTTCGTCCGTATGAGGCATCATCAGAACAAAACATCACATCATTGTGAATGACAGGGAGTGCAGAGTGGAGACCCAAAGTCCATCTGTAGGCAATTAGACGTCCCCTTACTTGTCCTGTCCCGTGGGACCTTCAACACGGATCCTGGAGGAGGGAGTGGGAATTGTGGTGACAAGAGGCATGAGAAATGGAAACAAGACAATAGCCTGATCAAGTCTCGTCTATTGAGTAAAGAGCTACAGCTTATGTGGGCCAGCAAAGGGGGGAGCAGGATGCAGGTGCTTATCTAAAGAACATCGCACCACGTTTGCTTAAGCTTTACAGGCTGGGTACTTCCTGGGAATGCTGACCACAGAACAGAGACTTCCATATCTATGTCTAGCAAGCTAAGTGTGTCAAACACAGCTGCAGTGCTCTGTCACGAGGGCTGGGGTGGAAGAATACTCCGAGCTCAGGCTAATAAATTCCAAGTAATGGCCGGGCCTCATGGCTCCGGACACTTAGTGAATGGTCATGGAGAGGAGATGAGCCAGTCAGGGTGCAATGTTACAACAACGAAACATACAACTTTCCTCTAGTTCCTAATTGCTTCCTACGGCCATCACTATCATGTTCCCAGTTCTACCTTACAAATCTGGTTAGACCGGAGGATGGACACTGGTACAGATAGGGACTGGAAACACAGGGGATCCAGGACGGATAAACCCCTCAGGACCACTGGCGAGAATGCTGATACTGGGAGGGTGGAATGAAGGTTAGCGAGAAAGGGCCAAGAGATTACAAGGATGTACATGTAACCTCCTCCTGTCAGAGAGACAGAAGTGGGTGAAGGGAGACATCAGACGGTGTAAAATATGAAAAAACAGTAATTTATAAATTACCAAGGGTTCATGGGGGACAGAGTGCGGAGGGAAGGGTAAGTGAGCTCAATTAGAAAGCAAATGTTTTGAAAATGATGAGGGAAACAAAAGTGCTTGATACAATGAATATATGTGTGGATGGTGATAAGACTTATACAAGCCACCAATAATTAATTATTAAAAACGAAAAGAAAGCATCTCAACTCAGTCCATTCGAAGCCTAGAAGTCCAATGTTAGCCCATATGTCTATAAAGTCCTCACAGGCTCAAGAAACACATGCAGTGATGCCGAGTGCAGGAGGATCACAGGCCAGTGTGTAGAAAGTCCTTGGATCCAGTGGTGGTAGAAGGGTCTCAGCAATTGCAGGGGTTTCCCTGTGGCTTCTCCAGGTCCCAGGGCATGCGGTCTCTCAGCATAGTGTCATGTGTCTTATCCAAAGGAGTGAGCTGAGAGGCAGTCTGTGTCCCAACAACGAGAAAATCCAGGAATTCCCAGGATTCTCAGGAGAAGGCCATGCCCACAGAGGCCTCATAGGTAAGATAGCCACCCCGATTGACAGACTAGACGCCACCCTTCCCTCTAAATCCTCTCAAGTCCCAAATGGACACCAGATTATATAACTGTCATAATTGTTCTCTGTCTGATAGCTAGGCTATTCACACCCCTAGAGGACAGTCTGAAAGGACACGGGGAAGATTTAATCCAGGTGAGGATCCTACAAATGGACGTTTGTCTTCCACTGTCATCCATTGTCTTCTCCGCACGCTGTGCCAAGAATTTAAACTCGGACACTCTTTCTTCCTTTGTATTATGAATTTATTATTCACAATCCTTGTACCATCACCTAGATGTCCTTCCAGGTGGACAGTTGATGTCTGACTTAGACAGGTGCTTGATTTTAGACGAATCTTTAAGACCGCCATATGCAATTCTGTGTGATAGCATGAGAGGCAGGCATCTTCTGGTTTCTTTCCATTTCCCTATTGCCCCCATATCTTCAGTGATCTCATGATGGCAAGTATTGAGGAGCACCATTACCTAAGGAGGACTTTTTCTTAGCTTGGGGCTCGAACTCCATGTAATCCATTCACACACCCTTAGACCTCCAAACTGCAGCCAGGAAATGGTGAGTGCTGGGCCACCTGTGCTAGTCTTTGTCCGTTTTGGGTATTTCTTGCCTTTTAAAAATTGTATTAATTGGGAATTAATACATATATCACTCCATAGTAAACTCATGTGAGCAGAATTGTACGTGTGCTCCACAGTCAGCTCCCAAACATTCCTTTTTCACATGAGCTTGACATCTCCACTTCACCTCGATACCAACACTGTACCCCCTCCTCCCTAAAAACTTCTATTTATGATATAGGCTCATGTAGTCTGGGTTTCTTGTACCAAAAAAAAAAATACGATTGAATTTAGCTTCAAGAGGGTGACCCCATTGACCAAACACCCCCTCATTGAACAAACCAAAAGGAAACAAAAAATACCCACCCCAAATACAGAAACTATCAGACACCAGAGCAGTTCTAGCACGCATCCAAGGGGGTGTGTGTCTGGGCGAGCCAGCCCCTAACACATCATTACGGGTCCGGTAGGTGCAATTGTACAGAGATAACAAGAAAAGATCATAGTAAAGTTACAGAGAGCATCAGAGATAGAAGTGAAGTATTGAAATAAATGGAGTCATACACGATTCATGGTAGCATGCTCACCTCAGCCCCGCTGATGGTCCACGTGGAGGGAGAGAGAGATCTTTAATGGTAGCCCAGGGCCCTTTTATGTTCTCTGGGGACGTGCAAGCCCCCTAATTACAGGTGAGGACTTACGTCACAGGAAGGGGCTGTCCTATAAGCAATACAGCAAGGAGAGATGGGTGGTCCAAGGATACACAGGCAATAGGAAGGGGAGGGATTGGGGTTCTACATGTGACAAGATGGACAGGTCCTAGTTTAGGATGGCGGCTTAACTTTGACCTAATTCCCCACATCTCCATAGGAGCCATTGTCAGTAGGGTGTAAGCCCCACTGCTGGAACCAGATAGATGGCTGCAGGCGTCCATTGGCTTTGACAGCAGGGAGTGGGGCCTGCCATAGAGTCTGGTAACTGATCTCACTCTGGGGGGATGTCTGAGCATCTGGCCTCCCCCCACAGGTGTCGGAATCTGCTGCCAAAGTTTTAAAGGTTCAAGTCAAATTTACGCTTTGATCTTCTCTACTTGACTCTGCAGTGGGCTCTGTTTATTGCTAGTCTTGCTTTATGATCGGAAATGTGGTGTGTGGTTCTAGCCGTGTCATGTGGATCTGTGTTTCTTAACTTTTTTAGACACCCACACAGGTTAAACTTATAATTTTTTCCCTGCTTTTGTCCATAACTCAAGGGTTCCTCCTGCCTCTTTTGTACACACCAATACTTGGGCAGCTGTGTGATCAGTTTCCTCTTCTGCTCTGAAATGTTACCTTGCTCTGCTCCCCGATGAGAAAGAAGTCAGACTCTCTTCAGTTCCAACAAGTCCCCGAGAATGAGAATATCTGTCCTCTGACCACAAATCACAGGTCAGGTTCCTCTCCCCTTGCTCTTCCACATCTCGGTCTGTTCCAGTGACGCCCAGCCCTTGGCTCTTCCTCGAACACAGGAGCCTAATTCCCACCTTGAGGCTTGTTCTCTGGCTGTTTCCTCTGTCTGGGAAATCTCTCCTCAGCGATCCTTTGGATGTGCCCATTGCAGCCTCAAGTCTCAGCTCTGGTGCGTCTGTTCAGTGAAGTCCAGTCTGAAGAGTCCAGTGAGTGCTGCTGCTTTCACTCTCGGCCCTGCCACCGCTCTGGACCCCACTGTGTTGCTGGTGTCTCCATTGTGCTTCTCCACCGCACAGGAGCGAGGGGTTTGATGTATTGCTGATTCCTGGATTGTTGTACCTGTAGAGTAGGGGAATCCTTTGAATTATCAAGAATGTATCACAATTACATAAGGACTCTTACACATTTTAGCTTCTCTGATAGTCGTCATTCGTTTTTGTTGTCTAGTCACGATTTTCTTTCTAAGAGGTGTCTGAGGTTAGGTGACAGACGAATGGAGTGGATCCTGCACTTCCTCTTTCTTTCCTCCCGTTTCAGTTTTCAGTGCATCTTCCCTTAGCCTGATAAATGTGCTATAATTGAACATTTTTGATACCTTATTGTGTTAGGCTGAGGTTGACTCGAGAAGCAAATCCAGTGACACACGTGTAAGAAAGAGGTTTATATCAAGAAGTAATTACATACCAAGGACACATCCCAGCCCAATGCAACTGAAGTCCAACTTCAGAGTCACACAACTAGCGTGTGATACTAGTCCTGATACTCGTCCTAACTTCAGAGTCACACAACCACATGATGCAGAATGCAGGAGGTCACAGGACAGTGCGTACAGTGCAGGTGGTCGTCACAGGGCTGTGAAGCACTCAGGGTCAGCAGATGGAAGGTGAAGGCAGAGGGGGGTGGAGGTTCTCAGGACCCTCCTTTTTAAAATAATTTTATTGGGGGCTCATACAATTCTTATCAGAATCCATAGGTCCATCCATTGTGTGAAGCACATTTGTACATTTGTTGCCATCTTCACTCTAAAAACATTTTCTTTCTACTTGAGTCCTTGATATGAGCTCTTCATTTTTCCTCCTCCTCCAACTCCCCCTCCCTCATGAACCTTTGATACTTTATATATTATAATTTTTTCTTATCTTACACTGTGCAACATCTTCCTTCACATACTTTTCTGTTGTACATCAACCAGGTAGGTGGTTATATGTCGATCCTTGTAGTCAGTTCCCCCTTTACCCCAAATTCCCTCCACCGTCCAGGTATCGCCACTCTCACCACTGGTCCTGAAGAGATTCTCTGTCCTGTATTCTATGTTTCCAGTTCTTATCTGTACTCATGTACATTCTCTGCTTTTGCCAGATATTTACGGTCGAATTAGGATCATGATAGTGCACTGAGTATGCATTTAAGAACTAGAGGAAAGTTGTATGCTCCATCGTTGATACCCTGCACCCTGACTGGCTCCTCTCCTCACCACGACCCTTAAGTAAGGGGGTTTCCAGTTTCCTACCGATGGGCTTTGGGTCTTCAGTTCATTTACAATAATTCTTTCTCGTTTTTTGATATCTGGTACCTGGTCCCGTCTACACCTTGTGGACACACAGGCTGGTGTGCTACTTCCATGTGGGCTTTGTTGCTTCTGAGCTAGATGGATGCTCGTTTATCTTCATGGCTTCAATAGTTGTGTCGGGAGGGTAAGTGTGATAGTTTGTGCCAGCCTGGCAGATAAACACAAGTAGGATTACCTGAAGGGCAGAGGGATAAATGGCTCGGTGAGCCTCACCTTTGTTGTTCTGTGCCTCAGTTAAAGGGGTACACTACCTGTGGGATGCCTAGCCTGTGGACTGTGTCGCTGTAAGTTGAGGTCCCTTTAAGCCCACACGATTGGAATGTTCATCTCTGGAGCTGGGGACTGACAGTTGGGGACCTGCCTTGCTGTTTGCTGCCTGGGTATATATAGCCCAGCTCTCTCTACAGAAGGGGACTGGCAACTGGCGGCTCTCAAGCCTTAAAGGACTGCTGGTGTCTCACTGCTTTATAATTTAACTGTTAATTTCTTGTATTATCTATCTGTATATAATTTAATGGTTCATTTCTTGAATTATATATCTATCTTTATAAATATGTTTATATATAATTACTAGCAATCTGGTTTGTCTCTCTAGAGAACCCTGTCCAATACATTTGGTACAGGAGTGCTTCTAGAGAAATAAACTATAAATATGGATTTCTTAAATTGGTTTTCCAACCTATTTAATCTTGACGGGGATACGTCTACTACCCATACTAATCCATGGAGTGAAATAGCAAAGATAATACCTAAAGTAGATGACGTGCAGGATAAAGGAGTTGCTCTAGACAATCGTATATTTGATAAGTTCCAGGAGTTTTGTGATAATGACAAGTATAGGGAAGCTGGTTGGCTGGTCCTTCATACGATGGAAAGTGTGATTAAGGAGAGGGATGATCTCAGAGCCTCAAAAGCACGCCTCAGGTGCAGACTAACAGATTTGAAAACTTCCATCTGTGCTACAAAGGAGAGCCTTCTCTCCTCTAGTAAAAGAGCTGACATTGCTGAGAACCAGGTCCAGAGTCTCATTATACGAGTGGCTGAATTACAACGGCAGCTGAATTGCAGATCTAGAGTAGTATCTGAAACCAAAGTAAGGGCATTAATTGGGAAAAGTTGGGACCCTGAAACATGGGATGGGAACATATGGGCTGATGATCCAGAAGAAGAGGATATTGAGCCCTTAGAAATACCTGAGCAGATTAGCCAAACTATTCAAGTTGATGTGCCAGGTGGGGCTGCATCAGTAGCATTACCTGAGGAAGATGCCTCGCAAGATATTGCTGAGAGCACCCAGGACACACCCTCACCACCCATTATTTCCGCTAGACCTGTCACTAAAATTAAGTCTCAGAAACCTCCTACAGGTGAGGTTGAGAGGATTATCCAAGAAGAAGTGCGCTACACACATAAAGACCTGCTCGAGTTCTCAAATACGTACAAGCAAAAGCCTGGAGAATATCCCCTGGGAATGGTTACTCAGGGTGTGGGATACTGGTGCACGAAATGGAGACTTGATCTCCTGTCCGTGAAGCTGGAGGAATTCCAACTCTTCCACAAGGTAATGGGGGGGGGGTGTCCACTTGATGTAGGGTTCCAAAGATGCGGGGTGGGGGTTCTCTTGAAGGCAAGATCTCACCAGCAACCAGGCGTCAGTCCCTGGATCACTGGAGTTCACAGTAGATCTGCTTGTGCTGTATGTTGAACAGGTGTTTTGATTGTTCTAGAACCAGTTTATTGTAGAGAACGTGCAGGAGACAATTTTGGTTTTAATTTTAACAATCTTTATATGCTCTTTTCATCATCAATTGTGCTTGTAGTGTTTTATTGACATAATACTTCACCTGGGTCTGTAGGAGAAAGATGGCCTTTTCTGCTCCTGTGCAGGTCTACAGCCTTGGAGACCCCAGAATCCGTTGTGTGTCATATGGGGTTGTTGTGAGTCAGAGTCCCGGTGATGGTCATGAGTTTGGAACTCCCTCCAACCTTCCACTTCCCCTCCTGGTATCACTACTCCCATTATTGGTCATGAGGGGCTTATCTGTCCTGGATTCCCTGTGTTTGCAGCTCTTATCTGTATCCATGTACACACTTTGATCTTGCTGGATGTGTCAGGTCGAGGGGTCATGATGGGGGAGGGGAGAGAAAAAGCATTAAAAACTAGAGGAAAGTTGTATGTTTCATCGTTGGTATACTGCGCCCTGCTGGCTCGTCTGCTCCCTAAGACCCTTCTGTAAGGGGGTGTGTTGGACTACTTTAAGAGTTGCCTGAGGACAAGGGATTACAGTTGGCTTTTGTGTGTCCAGGAGGTGGGTATTTGTTTGAAGGAGGATCTTTCTAGATAAGAAAGCCATCCCTGAGGATTCTGCACAGCAAGGACAAACGACCTTATGGAGAACTGCTGCTTAAAAAACAGACTATTACCATCAGCCATCTGTTGAGATTCAGCCATGACCAGCACCAAGGATTCCATCATTGCTTCCTGGGGGTTCTTTTTCTCAAGACCAACAAAACCCCGAAACGTTCCAGAACCAAACTCGCTGCCACAGAGCAGATTCCGTGCCACCGTGACCCCCTTTTGGGACAGAATAGAACATCCCCTTTGGGTTTCTGAGAATGAATCTTTAGGGGAACCGAAAGGTGCAATACTAATAAACTGATTTAAAAATAAAAACGTGACGGGAAAGAAAAAGGAAAAAAAAGGTCATCTTTCTCCTGCAGAGAAGTTGGAAGGTTTGGGTTTGAACTGCCGACCTTGTGGGTAGCAGAGATCAGCGCACAGCCCAGCGACCTGGACAGGGCCCCTCATCCCAAAGGCCCGTGTTGGACCTGTATTCTAACCCAGAGGGAATCCATGTCCACCTTGTGGTCCGCGTCTCCTGAACGACTGGATCTTCATTGAAGGTGAGTGGCATTCAGTAGAAGAGAGACACACACAAGAGGCACATTGCTTCTGAAGAATAATGGTCACTACGCGGCCACTCTGCAGGACAGGGGCAAGACTGCCCCTGTGAGATTCCGAGGATGCAGCTCTTGACGGGAATAGAGAGCCTCGTGTCCCTCCTGAGGAGTAGTTGGTGGTTTCGAACTGCTGGCCCTGGGGTTGCAGCCCCACGCACGACCCACCGAGTGACCGGGACTTCACTCACCTTTCATCCTGATCTTTATCATTTCATACGGTCCGCATTCAGCGAAGGACTGCTTGCTGTGTGACTGGCCCTGTTCTGTGTGATGGTGACACAAGAGGAACCTTGAAGGTTGGCAGGAAAAGGTATCATTCCTCAAACAAGCAACCAAATCCATGTGAAGGCCCATGGATGCAGTGGACACCAAAATCCACCTGCGAGATGATTGGACAGTCCCTCTCAGAGGGCCCACATGGAAGGGGTGACAAATCCAGGGTGCGGTGTGGCATTGATGAAACAGATAACTGTCCTCTAGTTCTTTAATATTTCCTGCCCGACGGTCACGGTTTTTATTCGCTTTGCCTCATTCATCATGTTAGACTTTTGTGTGTTCATGTGTAGAATTAAGATCACTCGAGACAGGAAAGCCAAGATAGATAACCCTTCAGAAACAGTAACAGGAGTAATGGCTCCTTGAGGGAACAGGAAGTGAGGGGCGAGGGGAGAAGGGGGAGCTGAGTCCATTGATGACTCTATAGCCCCCGCTCCAGGGGAGTGAACCACAGTTGTGTATGTGAATGGATATGCTGGATGGCGTGAGACACGGCAAAAAATAAATAATAGTAATCATGCCTCCTGGAGGAGGAGGGTATAAAAGGGAGCTGATATCACGGAGTCCAAGAAGAGAGAAATGTGTTGAGACTGACTGGTAGCCATTGTACGGTGCTGCTTGTTGCGCTCGAACTCAGGAATGTTATGCTCCCAATAAAGTGATTTTTTAAAAAAGGACCTTGGTGTGTTCTAAGTAATGAGTTCACCCACACATTCTGTGCTTCAAACTCTGAGGCCCTTGAAAGGCACAGACAACAGAAAACTCACAAGCTCTGTCCCATGAGGTGCTCTGTGCAGCAAGTGAGATGGAGCACAGCCGGTGCTGTACCAGGAGCCAGACAGGAGCACCAAGGCTGCGTAGAAGAAGGCACAGTGGGATGACAGCAGCGGGTCCTCAGAAGTGGTCGCCTTATAGAAAGTCTTGATGTGAAATGAATGAATAAACAGACAAAACTGAAATAGAAACATCGAAGCAGGTGAGGTAGAAACACAGATGCCAAACGGGAGAGTGGCAGGATTGGTTGCTGGGTTTAAAAGCCAGCGGAATACTGGCTGACAGTGGTCAAACAGCAGAGGGCTGTGATTGTGGTAAAACTAAAACTCTTTGGAGCCTGTTCCCATGCGGATGGGGCCTCATTGACGGCCATCCAGTGGACTCAGTCACTGAAACTATAAAGCCGGCTAGAACCCACCCTGTGGGTTTCCGAGATTGTAAGTTTTTATTTTTTAATAATTGAAAAATATTTTTAAAATATTTTATTGGGGGCTCTTTTTTTCTTCCTTAAATACTTTTATTGGGGGCTCTTACATCTCTTATCACAATCCAGACATTCATCATGTGTGTCAAGCACTTTTGCACCTATGCTTCCATCGTCATTTTCTTTTTAAACATTTTATTAGGGACTCATACAACTCTTACCACAATCCATACATATACATACATCAATTGTATAAAGCACATCCATACATTCCCTGCCCCAATCATTCTCAAGGCATTTGCTCTCCACTTAAGCCCCTTGCATCAGGTCCTCTTTTTTTTTTTCCCCTCCCTCCCCTTTCCCCCCTCCCTCATGTGCCCTTGGTAATTTATACCTCGTTATTTTGTCATATCTTGCCCTATCCGGAGTCTCCCTTCCCCCCTTCTCTGCTGTCCCTCTCCCAGGGAGGAGGTCACATGTGGATCCTTGTAATCAGTCCCCCCTTTCCAACCCACTCACCCTACACTCTCCCAGGATCGTCCCTCACACCCTTGGTCCTGAAGGTATCATCCACCCTGGATTCCCTGTACCTCCAACCCTCATATGTACCAGTGTACAGCCTCTGTCCTATCCAACCCTGCAAGGTAGAATTCGGGTCATGGTAGTTGGGGGGAGGAAGCATCCAGGATCTGGGGGAAAGCTGTGTTCTTCATCGATACTACCTCACACCCTAATTAACCCATCTCCTCTCCTAAGCCCCTCTATGAGGGGATCTCCATTGGCCGACACTTGGGCCTTGGGTCTCCACTCTGCACTTCCCCCTTCATTCAATATGGCATATATATATATATATACATATATCTACATACACATATATACATATACACATACATACATATATATTGTATATGTATATGTGTATATGTATATATACATATATATGTATATATATATATTGCATGATGCCTTATACCTGGTCCCTTTGGCACCTCGTGATCGCACTGGCTGGTGTGCTTGCCATCGTCATTTTCAAAGCATTCTCTTCCCCCTTGAGCCCTTGATATCAGCTCCCCGATTCTTCTCTATTCCTCACCCGCCCGCCCTCTCTCCAAAACTCTTGATAAGCTAGATTATCATTTTCATATCTTACATCGTCCTCCGTTTCCCCAAACCCACTCTTCTGGGTTTTTTTTTAATCCCCCTGGAAGGGGGTTCTAGGATGATCCTTGTGATTAATTCCACCTTTCTCCCCCACCACTCCCCTAATCCTCCTGGTATCTCTACTCTCCTTGTTGGACCTCAGGAGTTTGTCTGTCCTGGGTTCCCTGTGTTGAGGGCTCTTATCTGTAGCAGCGTGCAAGCTCTGGTCTAATGTGATCTGTAAGGTAGATTCGAGGTCATGATATTGGGGTGAAGGAAACACCAAAGAACTAGAGGAAAATTATGTGTTTCATCGGTTCTACACTGCACCCTGACTGGCTCATCTCTTCCCTGTGACCCCTCTGTGAGGGGATGTCCAGTTGTCTACAGATGGGCATTGGATCTACACCCCATGCTCCCCTGGAATGATTTTGTTCTGGGTCTTTGATGCCTGATACCTGATCCTATTGACACCTCATGATCACACGGGCTGGTGTGCTTCTTCCATGTGGGCTTTGCTGCTTCTCAGCTAGATGGAAGCTTGCTTATCTTCAAGCCTGTAAGACCCTAGACAGGATATCTTTTGATAGCCGGGCACCATCAGCTTTCTTCACCATATTTGTTTATGCACCCATTTTGTCTTCAGTGATCATGTTGAGAATGTGAGCATCAAAGAGTGCTGGATTGTTTCCAAACCCCCCCCCGCCCCCCCAAGTGCTGGATTGTTAGAACAAAGTGTTCGTGTGTTGAGGGAGTACTTGAGTCGAGGTCCAATATCCATCTGCAACCTTAATTCTTAGTCATGTAAATATGAGTATAGATCTATTCATATATATATATATATATATATATATATACACACAAACATATTTTCATGCTTTCCTTTTGTCCCACCCTCATGTTCAGCCCTCATTCGGGTTTAGTAATTCGTTGCTGCTACATTGCTAATTGGGAGCTCTTACAACAATCCATCCATCCATCCATCAAGCACATTTGTACATAAGTTGCCATCATCAGTTTCAAAACATTTTATTTCTACTTGAGCCCTTGGTATCAGCTCATTGCTTGCCCCCTCATGTGCCCTTGGTAATTTATAGATTATTTTTATATCTTAACCTGGCCAGTGTCTCCCTTCACCCACTTTTCTGTTGTCCATCCCCCGGGAGGGGGTTATATATAGATCCTTGTGATTCATTCCCCCTGTTTTCCCCACCTTACCCTTACCCTCCTGGTATTGTTACTCTCATGATGGGTCATGGAGGGGTTCATCAATAGATGGTAACTCTTTATGAGAGTAGAAAGCATCTTTCCCTGTGGATCAGTTGATGCTTTTGAACTGCTGACCTTGAGGTGAACAGGCCAACGTGTAACCTACCATGCCCCCACGACTCTTGGAATCCTGATCATTAAAGGAGAGCCACTGCATGTGGAGGCAAGGGGATGTGCAATACTGAGGACTCCAGTCCATCCCCACGTGATCGATGTATTCGGGTCAATCGCAATCACACGCCAGTGGGTTCCGTCATGACTGTTGAGCGGGTGAGTTGCAGCCAAGACCGTGGGCCATGTGTTGTTAGTCTGGGGTAGACCAGAGAAACAAATTCATGGATACTCATGTGTATAATAAAGCGCTTTATAGATAAAAGCAATTGGATAGAGAAAACATCCCAGCCCAGTCCAGGTCAAGTGCACACGTTTGATATCAGCCCATATGGCTGAAATCTATGTACAAAGTCGTCTTCAGAGTCATGAAACTCATGCAATGACGGAGAATGCAGGAAGATGGGCCAGTGGGTGGGGGGCAGTCCTGTGGGTCCAGTGGTGTTGAAAGCATCTCAGTGCTGACAGGGATCTCCAGGTGGCTTCTTCGTCTCCACAGGTCTGGTTGCATCAGGGTAGCTCCATGTGGCTTCTCCAGCTCCCTGGGTGTAGCAGCATGTGTCTGTCAGTACAGCACCTCTCAGGGAGTGAGCAGAGAGTGTCTCCCACCTCCACGGAGGAAAAGGCAGGCGTTCCCAGAATTCTCAGAAGGCCACGCCCACACAGGCCTCATTGGTAATATCTTGTCAGGCCAGACTCCACCCCTTCACTGCTAATCCTCTCAAGTGGACGCCAGATGGTATAACTACCACCGGCAGCTTTAGCACCTTCCCAAAGAAGGGGATGAAGCGGGGTGAGCCGGCACGAGGAGAGGGCTGCATGAGATTGGAGCTATTGGGTGCTGAGGGTCCAGGGTGAAGACAGAGGTGACACCAAAGACGCTGAGAAAGACGAGACGGTGCAAGGGATCAGGACGGGAGGAGACCCATAGCTCATGGGGAGGGTCTGTTTATTCCACGACAGAGTATAGGGATGTGGAAGCAGAATCTTTTGTGTGGCGAGGGCATAAAATTATGTAAGTCCTTGCCCGATTATTGTTAAATGTACTTGCTTATTTCCCTCCCACCTCCCAGCATTCACTGAAAACTGAGTCCTGACTCTGTCCATGGGAGGAAGAGTTGGGTTTCTATTCCCATCGAGAGTGATAGTCTCAGAAACCCAGAGGGGCAGTTCGACCTTGCTCTACAGGGTCGCCGAGTTGGCATCGACTCGATGGCAGTGAGTTTGAAGCTAACTACAAACAGTAGGGGCCTTGCCGTGAGTATGCTTCAAGCCCTTTGACGACGTCAGTAAGATGTCCACCGGTCGCTAACACAACAGTCGGCAAGACCTCCCTTTGACCGTCACGCAGAGCTTTGCTGCATCAACGATGTACTGGCTCAGCTCAAGGCTAAGTCATCTCACATCACATGCCAAGTGCAATGTGCGGTCGTCTCAAGTCCTTGGTCTTTGTCTAGTTCTGACACCAGTGCCTCACAGAGGCATCTCCCTCCACTTGTTATCTGGGGCTCGGCGGGAACGGACAAGTCAAACCAACATCCTTCAGACAGACAGGTGGCCAAACAGGCAGACAGTCAGGCAGGCATGTTTGTTTGCAAGGCTGGATGTTAAAATGATACCCAATTTGTAAAAGTCTGGGAGTTCATTCTCTCCATCTAAGAAGACCAGTTTCAGCGTTGGAGATCCCTGCTCCCATCTTCTAAGCCTGCTGGAGTTCAATAATGCACTGAATTTACAGAAAGGTCATTTTAAGATGAGTTTAAATCTCTGTATGTGCGTGTGCGTGTACACACACAAATGCCCATCTATATCTATCTATAAACCTAACACGAGCACACACAGAGTGGGGCGGCACCACGGTGCTTCTCTGTGGGGTAGCAGATGGCTACCTGTCCCTCTGCAGACCCATGGCTGAGTTCCAAATCAGCACATTCCGTCTAGTCATTTGTGGGCACACGTTCTCCCAGGAGCAATCGGCACACTGGATGTTCAGATGATTGCTGGTAAATATCATTCTTGAATAAAATGAACTAGGGCGTCATAGAGAAAAAGTCTGAAGCTGGGCCTCGGACAGAAAAAGGGCAAGACATGCCTTGAGGGTGGGCCAGAAATCATGCACAGATGATCAAGGGTCCATGTTCTGTTTTTGTTTTTAAAGCTATTAAAGAATAAAGGTACTTAGATCTCTAAGTACTAATGACCAGATCACAAACAATTTGAACAAAAACGGGAAACAATAATACGGTTTTTTTTCTATACGTCCCTGGGCTGCAAGAGTCTAACTTACATACAGCCAGTCGTTAACAAATCAAACTGTTTTACTCACTGCCGTGGGGTGGATACTAACTCACTGCGAACCCACAGGACAGGGGAGAACTTGCCCTGTGGGTTTCTGAGACAGTAACTCTACAGGAGCAGACAGTCTCACCTTCCACCCGGTCAGCGGCTCCTGGTTTCGAACTGCTGACCTTGTGCGTTCGGCCCAATGCACCACCATTTATGCGACCAGGGGTCCTGATCTGTGTCCAGCCTTTTGGAAATTAAGGCCTCCTCCTATAGGGCCTCAAGTCTACCGTCCGTTGACCATTGGTATCAGATGCTTGTCTGTCACTCGCTCTCACTGGCTGGAGCCACAGGGGCTGTCTGGCCCCGCCCCCATGCTCTTCCCTGTCCCTGATACCCAGTGTCCACGCATGCAACCTCTGAGACTCCCGTCACTGACCGAGAGGGACAGGTGCACTGCAGCAGCAAAGACCCATAATTAGCTGGTGAGTGCTACTTTGTAAACGAACACCCTAAAGTATTTCAACTGCACTGCTGTTAAACGTGTTCCTTTGTATCTGAACGCAGGTCCTTACAATTCCACACGCAGAATGGTACGCTTCATGCTGTATTTAGAAGCCCTCGGCCCTTGGGTTTGATGTTTGGCTACAAGGCTGGTGGTTCAAACCCCACAGCCGTGCCTTTGGAGAAAAATAAGCTTGTCTGCTGCCGTCAAGATTCCTAGTCTTGAAAAGCCTACCTAGGTTTGTTCTGAGTCAAAATGAGCTGCATCAGAGTAGGCTTTGGTTTGGTATAAATTGGATGGGGGGGCGGTTCAAAAAGTTTGCCGAAGTTTTTTAGGATATTTTCAATCCCCTGTTCCATGAGCTGTTTGAAGCTCCCTGATGTACGATGAAAAACACTTACCTGTTCCGACTTAACCTACATTTTCAACTTAGAAACAGAATCATTTGTAATCTGTTGATTTCCCGTACTGCTATACACATCTTAATTAATAAGTGAGATGAACGGAAGAGGAAGCCCCTTCTTGATGAATTCCAATGAGAAGAGATGGGAATGGAGAACTCCATTTCCTAATCACCGGAGTAGCAATAATCATAGGCAGGTGTTGTCATTGGAGACAAAAAGTAGTCGATCAAGCGATGACACAAAGGAGGTTATCTGGACTGTATCAGAGAAGAACCTGTGAGAAACTTGACACTTACGAAGAAAAATAAAGCATTTACCCTTACAACAGGGGAAGAAGGAAGGCCATACATTACACAAGTACACAAAACACTCAAGACAAACAAAATGAGGAGCTTTAATTGTTTCAAAAATGACACCAACAAGGGCACTGAAAGTTATAAAACCACATTGTCTCAAGAGCAGACGGCATAGCCTTAAATGTAATAATCAGAGACTAAGGCAGCACAACCAGTCGTGCGATGAGAAGGTAGCGCACACATGCACGAAGACGGCCTCACCACAAGGACACACTCCCTTGAGTCAGATACAAAGTACTGATAAGGACCTTTTCCTCCTGCTAATAAGGGTCACACACTCACTTCAAAAATCAGTTCTTTAACTGTACACATTCAGAAACTTCCCTTTTGAAATGATGGCAGTAAAAAAACCAACAAAATCTCCCCAACCCCCAAAACCTATTGCTTTCTACTCTAAGCTCTTCTAGACCAGCAGTTCTCAACCTGTGGGTTGCGACCCCTTTGGGGGGCCTTTCACAGGGCCGCCAGATTCATCACAGTAGCAAAATGACAGTGATGGAGTAACAACGAAAATAATGTGACGGTTGGGCGTCACCACCAGATGAGGAGCTGTATGAAAGGGCCGCAGCATGAGGAAGGCTGAGAACCTGAAGACGGGTCAGCATTCCTTACATTCCTCAGGCTTCCCCACGGTAAGTTCTTTGCTCACAGGCTCACTGAGGACGGAGGGATAAGGAACTGTTTGGGTTCACTCCTCACAATCACAGGTTTCTCTCTTATATGTTGAATGGGTGCTGAGCAATCACGGAACAATGTCCCACATCTGACACATCCATGAGACCCCTCTCCACTGAGCGTTCTGACATTGGTAGTGGCGTGTCAGCAACGACTAGATGCTTTTCCACGGTCCTTATGCTCAGAAGGCCTGTCTCCGTGTTAATTTCTTACGCAGAGAGGCAATAGGAACACCTGAAGGCTTTCCCACATTCCCTATAGATGTAGGGCCTCTCCGAACTGTGGATTCTCACGTGTGAAGTCAGATGCGAGGAATGGCTAAAGGCTTTCCCACATTCCTTACACTGGTAAGGCCGCTCGTCACTGTACGTTCTTCCACATACAGGGGGGTTGGAGGCTTGTCTCAAGGTTCGCCCACATGCCCTGCATTCATAAGGCCTCTCCCGGTGAGTTTTTAAGTGTTTGCTGAGGGCCGAGGAGTCAATGAAAGACTTCCCACATTCCTTACACTCACAAGGCCTCAGCCCGCTGTGCGTTTTCATGTGTCGACTGAGGTGGGATGAACACCTGAAGGGTTTCCCACATTCCTTACACTTGTAGGGCTTCACGCCACTGTGAGTCCGTTTGTGCTGGGTGAGGGATGAGGACTGACTGAAAGCTTTCTCACACTCCTGACACTTGTACGGCCTCCGCCCACTGTGAGTGGTTATGTGCGTGGTGAGATGGGAGGCGCACCGGAAGGCTTTCCCACATTCCTTGCACACGTACGGCCTTTCCCCACTGTGGATTCTTCGGTGTATGGTGAGGCTCGAGGGCTGGGTGAAGGCTTTCCCACATTCCGTGCATGTGTACGGCCTCTCCCCACTGTGGGTTCGCATATGCTGAGTCAGGGACGAGGCGTCACTTAAAGCTTTCCCACATTCCTTGCACACGTAAAGTTTATTTCTCTTGTGAGGTTTTTCAGGTACACGCAGGGAGGGAGGGGTGGAATGTTGACAATAGGCTTTGCATGTACTCTGATGTGTCCAGAAGGAGGATAAACCGTGGAATTCTTCCAGACGTTTGCGACTTTCAGGGAACTTCTCACCAGCGAGTGTGGCCACAGGATTTGTAGGGGTGGACGTACGAATGCAGTCCTTCCCACATGCCTTACATCTGTGGGGGGTTTTCCCATTCAGAATGCTCCCGGAAGAGGCTAGCTGAGAGGGGCAACTGCAGGCTTCTCCACATCCCTGGCACCGACAGATGCTGCGTCCAGGGCGAGGTCCGGTACGAGGACGGTTATCTAACGACTGAACTGTGAAGGCTTTCCCACGTTCACCGCAGGCCAGGGGATTTCCTTCACGAGGATTTCTTTGCAGCACAGGCAGATTGGAAAGGCGGCTCTCGGTTTCCCCGGACTGACTGCCTTGACTTTCACAGAGGTTCTCTATTGGATAACTTCTGTTAGAAACAGGCAGCACGCTGTTGGGAGAGAAATTCCGTTAAAACAGAACGGACGTGCACGGTATGTCCCCCTGGCGTGCCCTGTAGGTGACGTCATCCAATAGAATCACGACCACTGCCTGTGCATTATTTTTTCTCCCTGTGCAATTCTCACCGGAGTCCTTCTGAACGCCACGTCTTAGGAAAGCATGTTTCAAACACCTGCTGTCCGACTTACGTCTATAAAATGGCGCATCCTGACGCCTCGACCCCTCTAGCCAGTCTGACCCATTCCCAACACCAGCCTCCTGAAACTCTCAGGATGCCTGCAGGAGGCTGCGTGATTGGTGAGACTGTGGAGCATGCACAGTACAATTCACAGCACGTGCTAGAAGCTAAAAGATTGGCTGCCGTCTCTGAGTCAGGTACTGCCGACGGTTTCCTAGTTGGTTCAATAGACAGCAAAAGACTTGGCTATTAGGCGCTATTTGATTTCGATTCTGGCTGAACTGTCGTGAATGGAACAAGCCCTGACAGATGGATGCACAAAATCACACGTAAACACGTGTATGCGTGTGCAGGTCACTGTTACAGGACCTTTGTCCCAAGGCACCATGATACAGTTTAAGTTTATTGTGCCAATCTGGCCGACAAACGTGGGGTTCATTGAAGGGCAGAGGGATAAATGGCTCAGGGAACCTCGCTGTTCTAGTTCTTGGGTCTCTTGCATTGTGATGATCGGACCAGGGTGCAGCTGCCTTAGTCAGTTTCCTGCTTTAGTTTGCAAGGCTCACTTCCTGAAAGACACCCCCAAGGAGAAGCCACATGGACCTGCCCCAGTGCACCCCTGGGCGCTGGAGCAGCCGTGTGGAGACCCTGCAGCGCTGAGATGCTGACACACTCACTGACTCAGCTTTCCTCCTGCAGTCGGCGTCATTGCGTGTGTTTTGTGAGATGGAGGAGGACTTTGTGGGTTAATGTTGGACTTGTGGGCTTGGGCGGCACTGGGTTGGGATGTTTTCTTGATGTGCACTTACCCTTTATTTAAAAGTCCTCGTATACATGAGTTTCTGTGGGTTTCTTTAATGAACCCAGAGCAACACACATTGTTTCCTCTTGTTTGCATGATACTCACCTTAAATGCATCCCCCGGTTTGCAGGCTCACTTTTACTGCTGTGCGATTTGGTGATTTCCCCTATCAAGGAGGACCACGTGCCATTCTCCTCGCTGGATAACTCTTCTCCACCATCACGCACTCCAGAGACTGCTTCCGGGAATCCAAGGTGAGGTTCCCAGTAAGAAAGGACAAGGAAAATTATCAGGGGGAAGGAAAGACTCCATGGACAGAGGCTCGGCTCCATTTCCCGGGGGCACGCTGTCCAGGGCTCACAAACAACTTATGAGGAAATCCTTCTGCGAGGCTTGGCAACGGTGGCGGCACAAACAGGGTAACTGGGAGAGCGAGGAAGACACACACTGCACACAACACGGGTGTGACGTTCGATGGCAAAGAGCCACAAAGAGCATCGTTCAAGTCAGGAAGGAAGCTCGGGGAAGCAGCTGGTGGAGGTGGGTCCTCACGCCTAAGGACACCGTCTGCTTGGTCTGGAAGTAATTCCCTCCACGCGGGGCTGCTGCTTCAAACTCTTGCTTCGCTGTGCTTCCCGGCACAGCGGCTTTGGAGGAGTCCTCCCCCCACTGTGCTCAGACCTTCCCCCTTGCTTCTCTAGGAAAGTGAGCGCTGGGCTGTGATCCGCATGGTCGGCATCCAGAGCCACCAGCTGCTCTGCGGGACAGGGACTGGGCTCCCTTCTCCTGCTAATGGTTGCTGTCTTGGAAACCCACAGGGGGGAGCTGTGAGGGAGCACTGGCTCGGTGGCAGGGGGTTTATTTAATCTTTTTGGTTCTCGAGGGAATCGAAAGGGGGCGTTGGCACGGTGCTCATGCAGAAACGCCGGTGCAGAGCGAGAAACAGTTTTGCGGAGAGTGAACCAATGTCTTTCCACTTCAGGGTCTTTAAAGCCAGACAGGTGGGATTATTCAAACAAAGGAATCTCGCTTGTAATTAGCACTGTGAAACTCTGCAGGTTCCCAACCCGTCAGTCCCTCGAGGTGGTCTGGGAGGCTGCAGCAGTGAACTCCTCTCGTGTCACCTTGAGTGAGGGGTGGTCTAGCCTGTCAATCACCTCACTGGGAGGCGCCATGGAGATCAGTAACTGGAGGCCAGACCCACACTCTCTGCCGTCCCTTTCCTGCTCTGGAGACACTCAGAGAGCTGGAGGAGCCACGTGGAGACTCACACCAGCGCTGAGATTCCCCCAGCGCCCCTGGACCCGCGAGACCTACTACCCGCCGGCCTGTGATCTCCCACACTCGGCATCCTTGCATGTGTTGCGTGAGTGTGAAGAGGGATTTACGGACTGGTATCAGACTCATGGACTTGATCTGGACTGGGCTGGGATGTTTTCTCAACTCCCAACTGCTTTTGTCTATAAAGCTCTTTCTTAGCATCAATGAATTTCTCTAGTCTACCCGGACTAGCACAGAGGCCAAGGTTGACGCTCACAACATTTAAAGTGCTTCAGGCTAAGTGGAGGAAGGAAAACTCACTTTAAAAGCTGGAACATTATGTTCCTGGGAAATCCATGGGACCAGGCCTCTCTGATTTAACAGGGTTTTCATATTCCGCGGCCCCAATACACCGACGAAGGCGGTGCATCAAACCGTTTGTTTGTGAAAGAACAGGCATTGATGACACGCACACCATGCTTACCTACGGAGTCCAGGTTGGTCAGCGTCTCCATCATCACGTCCCTGTAGAGCTTCTTCTGAGCGAGGTCCAGCAGAGCCCACTCCTCCCGGCTGAAGACCACGGCCACGTCCTCGGGGACCACGGAGCCCTGAAACAGCCCACACGCTCTGGGTCATCAACGGACCGCCAACCCGGATGCAGAACCGAGAATTTCTGGGCACTCGACAGAAGGTGTGTTCTCTGCCACGGTTCTACCGATCGGAACAACTACCAGTGTGGTCAGGACATGATCTGATGCCAAGGAGAGTACTTGTGTGAAGGGGTGGAGTTCAGCCTGTCAGTCAGGTCGCAGCTTGATGACCCCATTTGGAGGCGCCATGGACATAAACACCTGGCTGGAGGCCAGACCCACACTCCCTCCCGGGAATTGGCGTCGTTGCATGTTTTGCAGGGGTTTGTGCAGGAATTTATAGAATGGTATCGCACATATGGGATAATATCGGACTTGATCTGGATGTTTAATAAACAAAATAAACAATTACTTTTTGATATAAAGTTCTCCCGTACACACATATGAGCCTCCCTGAGTTTGTTTCTCTAGTCCACCCGGACTAACACAGTCTTCCTGCTGACGAGCCCCATGGAGACCCTGATGCAGCCCGAGCCCTGGAGCTGGAGGAGCCACGTGGAGGCCACGCCGGCGCTGAGCTGCTTCCACGGCCACTGGATCCACAAGACTGTGCACCCGCCGGCCTGTGACCCTCCTGCATCCGTGTCATTGCATGAAGTGCATGCGTCTGCAGAGGGATTTATGGACTGGTATTGAGATACGGGGTAATATCAGACTTATGGACTTGACCTGGACTAGACTGGGCTGTTTTCTTAATGTACAATTGCTCTTTAATAGAAAGGTCTCTTATACGCACACTAGTGTCTCTGGATGTGTTTCTCTCGTCCACCCAGACTCACACGAGCAGCCTCATCTCTCACCACTACACTCGCTTCCTTAAACACGGCACCGTGTTCCACGGTCCACGGGAAGAGCACCTTCCAGATCGTTGACAAGAAGGAGGCCGAGACGGTGGGACAGAACAGGAGCGGCAACGCCAAGACTGTGTGGCAAAGATCTAGGGGAACCACGAGGTTGAGGGCGGGAGGGACACTGTGTCGTGAGTGTACCCTCTTCTTTACTGATGCTGCCTTGTGGTCAATGACTAGCTGCCCCGGAAAATCCACCCTGGGGGCCCTGGTGACGTAGCGACCGTGTGCTGGGCCGCAGACCTGTGTTCAAAACCATCGGCTGCCCTCGGGTAGAAAACCCAGGTTTTCTACTGCTGTGCAAGGAGGTACCATCTGGTCAAGCCAAGGGGGCAGGTCTACCCTGGCCCGTAGGGTGGGACGTGACTCCTGGCAGTGAGGGAGACTGAGTAAACCGCCCCCCCCCCCCGCCATTGTCGGTGCGGCCCGTGAGCCCTGCGTGGCATCGGAAACAAACAGTTGAACCCGGCGCACCAGCAGAGGGAATGGCTGGTGTGAGCACAGGGAGAGAGTTTTGTGCAGGGTGCCTGGCTCTCTGGGCAATGATGAAGCCGTAGGTTTGGATGTGCTGCCCCGTGCTGTTTCCTGCAGGGGGGCGGCAGTGTCCTGTGTTGGCTCAGTGTCCCACCCGGACAGTCACCCAAGAATCGGAGCAGTCAAACGTTAACGTCTGTGAGAACGGGGGATAGGCACGCCTGCTGGGGGGAAATAGTACGTCTTGGGAGAATCGTGCATGTCGACATGCCCTGGCAACAGATGTTCAAATGTGCTTGACACAATGGATGGGTGGGTTATGATAAGAGCTGAATGAGCCTCCAGTAAAGTGATTAAGAAGACACAAAATTAAAGCCAACAAGCAAGAACTGGCACTGAGATAGAACTGAACTGTGCTTGAGCAGCAGGGATCCCAGTGTCTGCTGAGAAGAGGCTGTGAATCCCATGTGGTTGTGACCACATGCACGCTGAAGGCGACAGACGCCAGCGTCAACGCTGGTTTCTAAGGGGCAGTGCCGACCGCGCGCCTGTCAAGTCGCCTGTGAAATGCAGAGCGCAAAAGCACACCAGCTTTCCGGACACTGTTCTCCAGCGTGCAGCTTCCGGAGGTTCCGCGTGCATGACAGCACGTGACTCCCTGGTGTGTGACAGAGGCCCCACGTGGTCAGGCAGAACCAGCCCACCAGCTCCCTCCTCTGTGGAGCTGGCTCGCGGTGCCCCTGTGTATGGTACCTTTTTGCCACAATTGAAAAGGATAATTGCATTAGTAACCATCCGTACAAGGAAGAAAGTGTTCTGGAAAAATTGACCGTGGTATTGATTGATCAGCTCCTCTCGAAATGATTGCGCTATTGCTTTTGTATGATAGGTGGATGAAGTGTCAATAAAACGGTTATAAAATATATTGAGAAAAAAAGCTTTTAAAAAAAGTACGACTAGATGCCAGCTAAGTAAGCACACATGGAAGAAGCATTCCAACATCAGTCATGAAGACTATAAATCATATAATGCAAAATCGAAGGGGGGAGTAGTATCCGAGCCTACATTGTGAGACTCTGGTTTTGAGCATGATGATGGCAACAAATGTACAAATGTGCTTGACAATGGATGGATGCATGGATTGTGATAAGAGCTGTAAGAGCCCCCAATAAAATGATTTTTAAAAAAAGAAAAAAAAAAAGTACGACTACTTGGGCCCCAGTCCTCACGTGCATGAAAACAGACTGTGTCTCTGTGATCCGATCAGTGACAGCGCCCGACTGGGCCTCTGACCCTGGTCTCAGTCTCATGAAGGCGCCTTCAAAACAAAAATGCCCAAAATACTAACAGAAACTAAGGTTGTTCACTGAGTTCCACAGACGGCAGAGAGGTCGGCTCAGCGGGTTAAGACAGCTCCTGCCGTGAAGACTCGGTGTGAAGAAGGCCACAGGGAAGCTCTCCTGTGCGCTGTGGAGTCGAGGGGACTCTGGATCCACCTGACGGCGGTGGGTTTGGCTTCGGGAAGGAAGCGTCATCTGCACAATTATTCTCAAGCAGGTCCGAGGCCCCAAGATGATCAGGAGGGACCAGTGTTAGGAATGTTTAAGAAAAGTAAAACTTATCCCAGCGAGAAACAAGAAAGCCAGGAAAGGTGTATCCAAGCGTTTCCCATTGTTTTTCCCATCGGCACAAGGCATCCGCTCACTCTTCAAGGGCAGCAAGGGCCATGCCGTCCTACGCGAATATCACCGGGAAATCTTACCCCTTCAGCAAGTGGCCCTGATCTAGCAGGGCCTGGTCCTGGCTTCTCTCTAAGAACCAGGAGCCCGCGCCCCTCAGGGACCGGGGAGCTGGCAGAGCGCAGAGTTCTCCAGGGAGCTGCGAGGGATGGAAACACCCCCTTTGGAAGAGCACCGCTCCTTCCGGAGGAGAAGCCGAGAAGCACGTTTCGATACTGTTTGTGCTAAAGGTTCCTACGATGCTTCCCGACACTGAAAGAAAGAGGAGGACTCTCCTGCTTTAAGTGCTTCCACGGTTCCTCACGTGTGTATGTGTGTGTGTGTGTGTGTGTGTGTGTGTGTGTGTGTGTGTGTGAAGATGGGGAGCAAACCAAAATCCAAACACTGCCACTGAGTCAATGCCGACTCGTCGCAAGCCCTGTGGGTTCCCGAGACGGTAGCTCTTGATGGGGGTGGAAAGCCCCAGTCGTTTCTCCAGCGGAGTAGCCGGTGGTTTCAAACTGCTGCCCTTGTGGATCGAAGCCCAACCTGTCACCCCTAGGCCAGCAGGGCCCCTCAACAACGAGAAGGACAATGGAAACGTCGAGAGCGGGGTGCGTTGGCGCCTGATCAAGGGCAACGTAGCCGAGAAGAATTGCCAAAACCCAAATGAATGGTCGAGCATGATAGTGGGCCAAGAGGAAAGTTAAAGGAAATAGAGGAGAGAGCTAGGAGGCAAAGGGCATTTATAGAGGTCTAGAGAAAGACATGTACATACTCAATATTTACATGTGAGGATGGGGAAATAGATCTACGTGCATGTATTTATAGGTTTAGTATTAAGGTAGCAGGTGGACAGACATTGGGCCTCCACTCAAGGACTCCCTCAATGCAAGAACACTTTGCTCTATTAAACAGGTATTCCATGATGCTCACCCTCCTGACACAATGGCTAAAGACAAAGAGGGTGAATAAGCAAGTATGGTGAAGAAAGCTGATGGTGCCCAGCTATCAAAATATACAGCATCTGGGACCTTAAATGTTTGCAGGTAAACAAGCAGCCGTCTAGCTCAGAAGCAACAAAATCCACATGGAAGAAGCACACCAGCCTGTGTGATCACGAGGTGTTGAAGGGATCAGTTATCAGGCATCAAAGACCCAGAACAAAAAAAGTCCTATCAGGAGTGGAGACCTGTAGCCCATCTGTAGGCAACTGGACATCCCCTTACGGAAGGGCCACAAGGAAGAGATGATTCAACCACGGTGCAGTGTAGCAATGACGAATCAAAATCATTACTCTAGTTCCTGAATGCTCGCTTCCTCCTCCCCGCTCCCTGCCCGCCACTATCAGGACCCCAATTCTGCCTTACAAATCCAGCTAGATCAGAGCATGCGCACTGGTACAGATCAGAGCTGGAAACACAGGGGATCCAGGACAGATAAGTCCCTCGGGACCAATCTTGACAGTAATGATACCAGCAGGATAGGGGCATGGTCAGGGAAGGGGTAGGGGGAGAAAGGGGGAACCCATCCCAAGGTTGGATTTATAGGCCGCTTCCCCCAGAAATGATAATGGTAACATATGTATGCTGGACACACTGATGAGTGGAATGTTGTGAGAACCCCCAGACTTGGCAATTGTATTAAGTGTAATGGAGCGTAATTTGAAGGTGATAAGGTTGTTCTGTAAAAAAAGTTTAAATATTCAGCTTTGTGTGTGGGGGGGTAGAAATCTCTTTTTTTGGGGGGGGTGGGGTACCTCCTCGGAAGATTTCCTGTACATGAAATCCTGGAGAGGTAGGTCCGTAAGGGCAGTAACCGCCTAAGGGGCATGGCATGGGAGGCTGGGGTGCGGGGGAATGGGGAGCCCACAACATCGAGTGTGCTCAGAAAATTTCTGAACTGGATTGCGGTGAGGATGGCACCAATCTTCTGCGTGCGATGCATCCATCAGTGTAGGGTGGGTGCTGTACAAGGCTGTCTGCCACAGGGGTCAAAGGACCAGCCCAAGACGCTTTAGGGTTGCGTTTACATCCGTGCAAACAGGCATCCCTCTGGGCTTTGAGGAATTTCATTCCATTGCACTGACAATCCTCCGGCTGTCACTCTGCTGGAGCACAGGGCCTCGTGTGTCTCACAGGGCGGCTGGTGGTTTCGAACCGCTGACCTGGTCGTTAGCAGCTCTGCTCGGAACCCGCCGCGCCATCCGGGTTGAGTCGCTTCTGCCCGTTACATTGAAAAGAATTCAATGGAAACAGATCCAGCCATTTAGCAATTCTCTCCCAGCACCGAGACCGCACGGCCCCCAAGTTGGGCTTCTCCAGTGAGAGAGACCGCTGTCCTTTCAGACGCCGACTCTGTTGCCCCAGGTTTACGGGCAATAAACACCAGCTGGAAACGCAGGTGAGGGGACAGGGACCCAGCTGGGGACCCAGCTCTGCACACACCTGCCCGACTCAGACTGCAGACTGAAGGCCCTGGAGCCATGCCAGCTCTCATCGACTGGAAGTCACACCACGTGGTGTCGGTTGGGACCTGGGAGGATTTCAGTCTGGCCTGTAAGGATGTAATCAATGAGGCCTGTGTGGACATGGCCTTCTGGGAACTCCTATATTTTCCCCTAGGAGATGCAAGACACATCTCTGCTCTCTCCCTGAGAGACGCTCTCCTGAGCCCTGGGAGCCAGAGAAGCCCATGGACCTGCCCTGATGCAGCCAGATGTCTGAGCCGGAGGCGCCACGTGGTGACCACGCCAGCGCTGAGTGGCTTCCAACAAACACCCCTGGACCCACAGGACTTCCCACCCCCAGGGCTGTGATCATCGAGCATGTGATCCTCCTGCATTCGGCATCATTGCATGGGCTGCATGAGTCTGGAGAACTTTATAGATTGGTATCGGGCATATGGGCTAATATCGGACTAATGGAGTTGGTCTAGACTGGGCTGGGATGTTTTCTCAATGTTCAATTGCTCTTGTGTATAAACTTTATTTTTTTTTAAACCTCTTTCTTCTACACACGAGTGTCTATGAATTTCTCTGGTCAATGCAGACTAACACAACCACCCTCCAGGACAGGGAGAACTGCCCCTCTGGGTTTCTGAGACTGGCGCTCTTCACAGGAGCAGAAAGTCCTTCTCCCCGAAAGCTGAAAGGCAAGTAGATTTCCAGAAGACAAAAAAAAGGACTGGGGGGATAGGGGGTGGGAAGGCATCCCACCTTTCTACCTTTAGTACCACTTCACTCACTGCCATCAGGGCAATCCGGGCTCCTGGAGACCCTCTGTGGCCGAGACCACTTCCAACCATGGGCCTTGACAAAGTCAGCGCATGGAGGAGGAGCGTTCAAAGAAGGCTGCACCAAGGAAGTCTCTCCCGTGAACCTTTTGGAATTATTGGCCTGATATCATTACTGATGACTGTAGCTGCTCTCTGATTCTTGATAATTTTGATCACTTCCCCTTTTAGGAAACAACTGATGTCAACTGAGGAAGATTCCCCAAAAGTTGAGGTTACTCCCCTTCCTGTGGCTTTGAGAGATCCACGTCCTGACTGCGTGCAAAGTGTATTGTATAATAAAACTAGAACCTGGAAGCCAGAAACCCCCCTTAAGGAATTTACGTTAGATGTTGAGCAGGCTGAGCTATTGCAACCGAAACCTACAGAAATCTCAGAGGCTCGTTTGGAAGCGTTTGTGCAAGACTCTAAAAAAGTTTATCATCCTCTTCCCACGGTTTCCCCTCCTTATCTTGTTTACCACATGGGGGTAAAATGCGGCACCCCCCTCCAGGAAATCACCCGAGGAGAAATAGAGTTCCTGGCCCTGATTTACCTCATACAGGGGCTTGTAATGAAAATGGCATAAGAATAGCTAACAAAGAAGGTGAACAAGTTCCTGTTAGTAGTTTAAGTTTTACGGAAAGGTTAGCACGAGGAGGGCCTCCGTGATGTCTGAAGTCCACTGCAGCAAAGCTACCTGTTGTGAGGCCACTCACACCTGGGCACAGAAAGACTTTGGGGAGTTTAGTTTATGGGAACTTAGTGGAAGAGTAAGAACCAGAAGTGAAAGCCCCAGAGGAGCAGCCTAAGGAAGGACAAGCAAAGCCTGTGAAGTAATGTTGGATAATGAAATGTATTGATGATTTATTGGCTTCACAGGGAGAACAATGCGCCCTCGTTGGAAAGTGCTCCGTTACCGTTAGGAGGCTTGCGTCTATCACCCTTGTGCTTCAGCGCTTTGGCTGCAAGATGTGTGATTTTTAACCAAGAATCCAGATGTGATTGACGTAGCTTGTCACGGTCCTGTGGCCTGAGGAGCATTTCCTGATGGATGGAGGCGCTCAGGCCACAGGCTTTAAGCCACGAAGAGTTGAGGCTTTGCAGGAACAGCATTGGAACGGTCACCGCGACCTGTGAGTCGTGTGGTTCGTGTCTCGCACGCGTCGCAGCCTTACAGGGACCCCCCCCCCCCCGTCCTCGACAGGTGCCCCTGGGCCCCGTGCAGCCAGTCCACGAGCGGCCGTGCAAGCCCACGGGGCTTCCCAGGCGGCGACTCCGCCCCTTGCTCGCTCTGCGGCCCCTGGTCCCTTCCCGGGGCCAACAGCCTCCGGGCACCCAGCGGCCGCCACCATCCCCACCGCCTGGAGCCAGGCTCTGCCGGGAACTCACCGCTCTGGCGCTCCCCATGCCGGACGCTCTCTGCAGCCACTTCCGGGGGCGGTGTGGCGCATGCGCGGAGCGAGGGCCGGAAGCAGCGTGTCTGCTCCCCACGCCTTCGAAGCCACTTCCGGGAGTGGTGGGGCGCATGCGCAGAAGCAGCAAGCCCGGTCCGTGTCTTCGAAGCCACTTCCCGGAGCCGTGTAGCGCAGGCGCAGTAGCAGCGAGTCCGGTCTGTGTCTTCGAAGCCACTTCCGGGGGCGGTGTGGCGCAGAAGCAGCGAGTTCGGTCCGTGTCTTCGAAGTCACTTCCGGGAGCCGTGTGGCTCATGCGCAGAAGCAGCGAATCCAGTCCGTGTCTTCAAAGTAACTTCCGGGGGCGGTATGGCGCAGGCGCAGAAACAGCGTGTCCGATCCTTGTCTTCAAAGTAACTTCCGGGAGCCGTGTGGCGCAGGCGCAGTACCAGCGAGTCCGGTCTGTGTCTTCGAAGTCACTTCCGGAGGCAGCGTGACACATGCGCAGAAGCAGCGAGTTAGGTCCGTGTCTTCGAAGTCACTTCCGGGGGCGGTGCGGTGCAGGCGCAGAAGCAGCGTGTCCGGTCCGCGCCTTCCTCAGGGCTCCGGATGAGCCGATGGCCCCCCAGCTGACCCTGAGGCACCGGCGGGACCTGGAAGGGGAAAGGACACAGTGAGGGGCGAGCAGGCCGGGCGCTGGGCTTCCTCCGGGGTCTCGTTCTCACAGCGAAACCCAAACCCCGTTTCCCAGAGCAGAAGCGGCCGGGCCTGGTCAGGCTGGAGAAGCGCAGCCCGCCTTCCGGGGGGGCGCGTGGAATCGTGGGGGCCCCTCCTGCGCCCCAACCCCCCCAACGTAACGCGGAGTCCACGTGCGAAGGGTGCGGTCCAGCCTGTCAGTCAGCTCGCAGCTCGATGGCCTCATCGCGCGCCGGAGGCGGACACGCTCCCGCCCTGGGAGACACGCGGAGCCACGCGGAGCCCCGAGCTGAGGGACCGCGTGGAGGCCACGCCGGCGCTGACCCGCGTCCACGGCCACTGGACCCACAGACTCTGCACCCGGCGGCCTGGGGTCCCCCTGCATCCGTGTCATTGCATGAGGTGCCTGCGTCTGCAGAGGGATTTATAGATCGATACTGGACAGATGGGCTGACATCAGACTGATGGACGTGACCTGCACGGGGCTGGGAAGTTTTCTCCATATTCAATTGCTCTTCTCTAGAAAGCTCTTTCTTAGGAGCGTCTGCGAGTTTATCTCTGCTCGTCTCTGAGATCTCCACAGGTGGGTTTTCAAGAGCAATGAACGCAGCCCACACCGCTCTACACTACCTGTCAGGGAATTGCTCCCGGGGGTGTGCGGTCAGCAGGACTTTCTTCCTCTTCCGGGAGCGCCCCATGTTCCTGTCTCAAACGAGGACACAGCCAGTCTCTAAGCTTCTCACTGACCAAGACGATTCCTGAACCTAATAGTCAATCAGTCAATAGTCAACCAGAAAACCGTTGCATGTTCTCGAAGGATCCGGTTTTTTCCAACCTGGTTCCCATTTCTTTCCACCCTGCGTGTCCCCTACTCCCCTAATCCGACGCCCATGCTTTCATTTCTGGGTCTCCGTGCAAATGTTCTCTCTCCCTCCCTCCCAGGTCCTTCCTGCGACTGGTTCTGGAATCGCTCCCAGCCACCGGGTCAAGTCCGACTTATAGCGACCCGACAGGGCAGGGTAGGGTCGCCCCCCAGTGGGTTTCCAAGACTGACACGCTTTGAGGGAGTGGAACGCCGCCTTTTTCCTGGGTGGCGGCTGGTAGTTTCCAACTGCGGACCTGGTGCTTAGCAGCCCCACCCCAGACCACCAGGGCTCCATGTGTTCTAATACGGAGAAAAAACCAAAACAAAACCTCTCTGCTGTCACGCCGATTCTGATTCAGAGCAACCAAGAGCCCGGGGTAGAGCGATCCCTGTGGATTTCCAAGACTGCAGCACTTTACTGGAGCAGAATGCCTCATTCCCTACCCTTGCACCCCCCTCCGGAGTGCTGAGTGCTTTCAAACTGCTGAGCTGGAGGTTAATCGGCCAATGGGTACCCTGGACGCCACGACTCCCTGATTCTCGTCCAACTCCCTGATTCTCGTCCGTAGTTTTGCTTGTAGTGTCTTTACTCTCCAGCACAAAGCAGGTGCCTCTTTGGAAACCCACGTGGTAACAAGATGCCCTGGGCACCCACACAGACATGCAAGGATGGCAGGCATTCAGTGCGGCCCAGGCTCCAGCTCTGTGCACCACCATCCTGTCAGCGGACGCGCTCTGGACCATCGGCATCCGTCAGACATCTCTGCACGGTCTCCCTGATCCACAGTCAAGCCCCCCATGGAGGCCTTCGCACGGCATCCTGGTGGTGCAGTGCTTATGTGTTGGGCTGAGATCCACAAGTTTGGAGGTTCGAGACCACCAGGGGCTCTGAGGGAGAAAGACAGGGCTTTGTACTGATGGAAAAACGTTACAGCCTCACCCACCTGGAAAGGACACAGTCTGACGGAGCCCAGCGCGCAGGCGGAGACCATTGAGACCTTGGTGCAGCTGGATCGAACTTGACGCTTGGCCAGCCGACCTCCTGACAGACTCTGTAGGGGTGCAAGCATCGATTAGTCATTCCATGACGGATAAGTCTTCCCTGGCTTTCTGGATGTCGGCGGGGCCTTCTCCCACTGACGCTCGATGCGTACTTTTGCGCTGGCACAAACAGGGTCTTATCCTGAGCAAAGAGCAAGCAAACAACATCAAAAGGGAGTTACAGTCTCAGAAACGCGCAGGGGCAGTTCTACCCTGTCCTACACGGTCGGCTGAGTCTGCATCGGCTCGATGGCACCGAGTTTTGGTTTGTTTTTTAAAGGTTTCCCCTTGGTCTTCACTTGCTCCTAACAAGCTCCTGCCTGCCATCATTCCCTCATGGTCATCGTTCCCAAATCCTATTGGCAGCACAGGACGTGCTGCGTGGTCATCAGTGGCTGCCCACGGGCCTCTAAAGGGCTCAGCATCGTCAGCCTGGTTCCAAACAGGCTGTGCTGCCTCCGTCTGGGCTCACACGAAGCCCCCTCCCCAACCATACTTTGCTGGCTCTGCTTCAATCCAAACTTCTTTCTTTAAAAAAAATCATTTTATTGGGGGCTCGTACAGTTGTCACAATCCGTCCTTCTGTCCATCATGTCGAGCACGTTTGTACATTTGTTGCCATCATCATTCTCCAAACATTTGCTTTCTACTTGAGCCCTTGGTATCAGCTCCTCATTTTTCTCCTCTCCCTGCTCCTCTCACGAACCCTTGATAATTTAAAAATTATTTTTTCACGTCTTGCACTGTCCTGTGTCTCCCTTCATCCACTTTTCTGTTGTCTGTCCCCCAGGGAGGGGGTTATGTGTATATTATTGTGATCGGCTCCCCCGTTCCCCTCAACCTTCTCCTCACCCCTCCTGGTATCTCTGCTGTCATTACTGGTCCTGAGGGGCTTATCTGTCCTGGATTCCCTGTTTCCGGTTCCTATCTGTAACAGTGTACATGCTCTGGTCTAGCCGGATTTGTAAGGTAGAACTGGGATCATGATAGTGGGGGGGGGGGAGTAAGCATTTAGGAACTAGAGGAAAGTTGTATGTTTCACCATGGCTACCCTACACCCTGAGGACGGGCTCCTCTCCTCCCCTGAAACCTTTCATCGAGGGAGACGGCTGCTCTTGGGGGTTTTCTTGCTCAGAGATTGACATCCTCATTCTTCTTCACGAAGATGCTCCTACCCCCTTCCACCTACTGCACACATGCTCCCAGCCCTCTGCAGCGAGACCCACACACACACACACACACACACTCTCTCTCTCTCTCTCATGGCCATCAAGGAGATTCCGATCCACAGAGACTCTAGGGCACAGAGCCGACCCCATGGGCTTCTAAAGCCGCAACTCTTTAAGGAAGCAGAAAAGCCTCTTCTTTTCCCCAAGGAGTGGCCGGTGGTCCCAAACCGCTGACCTCGTGATTAGCAGCCCAGCGCGAAATCCATGTGAACTGCCGGAAGGACAGACAGATCTGTCTGAAGGGAATTACAACCAAATGCCCCTGAGCAGCAGAGAGGGCGAGGCTTTAACGTCACCTACCTTGGAGATGGGATCAAGAGGGACCTGCCCCTGGGGAGGACACCACGCCTGGCACGGGGTCAGTAAGAGGAGGGAGTTATTCAATAGTGACCGCCGCCAGGCGCTCAAATATAGCAACGCTGACGTCACGCAGGATCGGAGAGTGCTGCCTTCTATTAGGCACGGGGGGTGAGGGGGGCCTGTGAGCTAGAACAAACGCCCTGGCCCCTGACCACCACGACGCCATCTCCCCAGGAAAGCGAGACGGAACACCGTGTTGTTATCGGAGACTCTGAACCAGTAGTTTTGAACGGAGGTTTGTTTGATAAGAAGCCCGTGCACTTTCCAGTCCTGTCTCCGACTGACAGCAACCCTGACAGGACAGAGAACTGCCCGTCGGGGATCTCCGAGACTTTAACTGGAGTAGAAACTCCCCTCTTGGTTGTGAGGAGCAGCTGGCTGGTGGTTTTGAACTGCTGATCTTGCCGACCACAGGCTAACACACAACCACGAAGCCACCAGGGCTCCACATCTCCGCAGGGAACTTTCATCCAAAGAGAGCAAACTCTTATCTCTCTCTCTCTAGGAGCAGAAAGGACTCGAATTTTTCTAACAAGGTTGAGACGCTAAATGGTGCTCACTCACTGATGGTTTTTACTCTCAGCATTTTTGAGATTTGGGGGATGCAAAAGCCGCTTTGAGGGGAGACAGCGGTCGGTATCAGACATGAAAAAAAAAAATTATCACGGGTTCCTAAGGGAGGGAAGAGAAAAAAAATGAGCCGATACCAAGGGCTCAAGTAGAAAGAAAATGTTTTGAGAATGATGATGGCAACGTCTGCCCTAATGTGCTGGACACAACGATGCACGCATGGGTTGGGGTAAGAGCTGTAAGAGCCCCCAGTAAAATGGTTTTTCTTACAGCCGCCATGAGTCAGAATCGACCCCGTGAGTTTTGTTGATAGTATTTTTTACAAAGCGTTGGTTGTCTTCAAACACTCGTTTTCAGCGACACATTCTTGTGTAAGGGAGCGGCCAAATGAAGCCAGACCAAATTCACTGCTGTTGAATCGACCTTGACTCTCCACAACACAGCAGGGCAAGTCTGAACCGCCCCTGCGACTTGCTGAGACCCTGACTCTATAAAAAGATAAATTTTTATAGAAGAAAGCTTTTGCCCTTCGGAGCTGCGGGTGGGTTGGAACCACTGACCTTGGTTGCCTAGAGGTGTGAAATTCACTAAGCTGCCAGGGCTCCTACGTTATCAATATCACCAGCAATAAAAGGCAAACCAAGCCTCGCTCATCCAAAGGATCTGCTCAGCAAAATAAAGGACAACCAACCCAGTGGAAGAAAGCTGTCGGAACGCAACGGGTCCGCCTTGCCTTTCTCGAATTCCCACTCTGGACAGGGACAGGACTTTTCCTTTGCTCATTTTATTTTGCATTAAAAAAAATCATTTTATTGAGGGCTCGTACGGCTCTTATCACAACCCATCGATCCATTGTGTCCAGCACATGTGTACACAGGTCGCCACCATCCTTCTCAAAACACTTTCTTTCTACGTGAGCCTTTGGTATCGGCTCATTTTTTCCCCTCCCTCCAGCACGAACCCTGGATAATTTGTAAATTATTATTATTTCGTCATGTCTTCCCCTGACCCATGTCTCTCTTCACCCACTATTCTGCTGTCCGCCCACCAAGAAGGGGGTTATGTGTGGATCATTGTGATCGGTCCCCCTATTCTCCCCCCACCTCACCCTCACCCTCCTGGCACGGCTTCTCATGATGGGTCCTGGGGGGGCGGCAGGGGGTGTTGCTCATTTTAACACAATCCCTTGGTGCCTCCCTTTCCTGAGAGGTTTCCAGCTTGCACAGTTCCCGGCTCTCCCAGGGAATCATCCTGCTTTGGGGGTGGGGGGGGATCCAGGACACACAGAACCGCTTCCAGCTGCAAAAACCTTTTTCAAAAATGGGCCAGGAAGTAAGAGGGGCCTTTCCACAAAGACCCCCCACACACACACACACAATTACACACACAGAGTCAGGGAGACACGCAGCCACCGGTCGCAGGAAAACCGCAACCGCGCAGGGCGGTGGGCGCAGCTGCAGGAACACAGGGGGCCCCGCCGGGATCCGGCTCGTCGGCAGCTGGAGGCGATCGCTGCACCCCCGCGTCCGCCCTCCCGTCCAAGGCCGCCCCCTCCTGCGCTGGCTCCTCGCCCCGGGAAACAACGCAAACCAGGAATCCCTGCAGGTTGGGGGGGCGGGGGGGACTGGAGGGGGGGACGCGTCGCCATGGGAACCAGCATCCCCGGGAGACGCGTCGCCCCGAGGAACCAGCAAGGGGGGGCCCTCGGCTAACGGGGGGGGGGGGACCGGCCGCCGCGATGGCGACCCCCCAAGGCCGGCGTGTGGGGGGGCGGGGCCCAAGGCGGACAAAGCGGGGCCCGGCAGGAGGGCGGCGCGCGCGCGCCCAGGCCCGGGAGCACCCGCCCGCGTCCGCGCCCCGCTGCCTCACCGCTTCCGGGGTCCCCCGACGGGGGCGCGGCACCCCGACTGCGCCCCGAGACGCGCCGCCCGGCTCCGCGGCGTCTTCGCAGCGCGGGGGAAGCCAAAGCGCGAGCACACACTTCCGGTTCCGGTTTGAGGACCGGTCGGTGTCACAGCGGAAGGACTCCGTGCGGAAACAGAGGCGCCTGAACTGGTGGCCGCTGGGCTCCGTGGTTCCGCCTGGCCTGGGCTTGGCTCACTGACCCAGGTTCCCATTGGGTATTCGCGCGCGAGGCCCGGGGCAAACAGTGCACTGCGTTCCTTCGAGAAATCATCCCTGTGTTCCCATCAACACCTCCCCATCTTTGGAATAATGGAAATCTCCACTTTGCTTTCTATTTCTTGCTTTGCATTAACTGGTATTTTTCCAAAGAAGCAAGCATTGCTATTGAGAGCAGCCCAATGCACAGAGACCCTAAAGCATGGGGTGCAACTGCCCCCTGTGACTCCGCAAACGGCCAACCTTCACAGGAGCAGACAGTCTCATTCTGCCGCCTTGGGACGGCTGGTGGTCTTGAACTGCAGACCCTGCCGTTAGCAAACTGACTCTCAGGCCGCCAGGGAAGCAACACATGGCATGGTGGTAACTGGAGAGAACATGCATGTTGTCAAGGATTTTAACTTGCTTGCGTTCAAAGTCACTAGTTAAGAAAGTAAATGATTTGTCGCTTTGGATGAATTTGCTTCCCGAGACCTCTTCAAAATGTGAGAGAGCACGGATGTCTCTTTGAAGACAAAGGGTGAAGGTTGGACGTTGAATAAAGAAGACAGAAGAAGAATCGATGGCTTCGAATCACGTTGCAGGGGAAGGATTTGGAAAGCAGCGTGGACGTCCGGGAGAGCAAACATCTTGCACAAAGTACAGGGAGGATGCTGCTGAGAAGTGACTCTGGTGAGACTGGGTCTCATGTACTTTGGACAGGTTGTCAGGAGAGACCAGTCCCTGGAAAAGGGCATCCTGCTTTGGAATGTGCAAGGGCAGTGAAGCAGAGGAAGACCTCCGTAGCAGGGACATCACCTGCTGTCAACTTGCAAAGGGGTGGGGCTTGGCCTGTCAATCGTGCCACAGCCAATGAGGCTTCTGTGTGGGCGTGGCCTTCTCCTGAGGATTCTGGAAACTCCTGTCTTCCTCCCTGGAGGTGGAAGACACTCTCTCTGCTTCACCTTCTTGCTGACAAGCCACATGGAGCTACACCGAGGCAGCCAGAGCCCTGGAGCTGGAGGAGCCACGTGGAGACCACGCCGGCGCTGAGATGCTTCCACGGCCACTGGATCCACAAGACTCTGCACCCGCCGGCCTGTGATCTTCCTGCATTCGGTATCATGCATGAGCTACGGGAGTCTGAAGAGGAATTTATAGATTGGTCTTAGACATATGGGGTAATATCGGACTTACGGACTTGATCTGGGTTGGGATGTTTTCTCAATAACCAATTGCTCTTTGATATAATGTTCTCTCTTACACATATGAGTGTCTCTGGATTGGCTTCTCTAGTCAACCCAGACCGACACAAATGTTTATTTGCTTGTGAGAGTGGGAGGGCAATGAGGTTGTCTACTTCAGTAAAGATTCCGAGCGCCGACTTTTGTTGTATCTTGTTGCTTGGCTTTGGTCTGTCTTGTTTTTGTGCATGTTATAATCTCTGCAGGTCTGTCTCTAAAAGACAGGCTGGATGAATCATCTGTAGGAGAAAACAACAGGACTGACAATTCCGGGGGGACTGAGATGGGGAAGGTGAGGGGTAAGGAAGTTGTTAATAAACCCAGGGACAAGGGAACAACAAGTGATGCAAATTGTTGGTGAGGAGGGTGTGGGAGGCCTGGTAGGGCTTGATCAAGGGTAATGTAACCAAGAGGAATTACTGAAACCCTGGTGGGGACTGAGCATGACAGTGGGACAGGAGGAAAGTCAAAGGAAATAGAGGAAAGAGCTTGGAGGCAACGGGCATTTATAGAGGTCTAGATAAAGACATGTACCTATACAAATATATTTATATATGAGGACGGGGAAATAGATCTATGTGCATATATTCATAGGTTTAGTATTAAGGTGAACATTGGGCCTCCACTCAAGTACTCCCTCAATGCAAGAACACTTTCTTCTATTAAACTGGCATTCCATGATGCTCACCTTCCCGACACAACTGCTGAAGACAAAGCAGGTGCATAAGCAAATGTGGTGAAGAAAGCTGATGGTGCCTGGCTATCAAAAGAGATAGTGTCTGGGGTCTTAAAGGCTTGAAGGTAAACAAGCGGCCATCTAGCTCAGAAGCAAAAAATTCCACATGGAAGAAGCACACCAGCCAGTGCGATCACGAGGTGCCAAAGGGACCAGGGATAAGGCATCATCAGAACAAAAAATCATGTCATAGTGGATGAAGGGGGAAGTGCAGAGTGGAGACCCAAAGCCCATTTGTCGGCCACTGGAGATCCCCTCACAGAGGGGTCTTGGGGAGAAGACGAGCCAGTCAGGGTGTGACGTAGTAACGATGAAAAATGTAACTTTCCTCTAGTTTCTAAATACTTCCTCCTCCCCCACTACAAGACTGGATAGGACAGAGGCTGTACACTGGTACATATGAGGGCTGGAGGTACAGGGAATCCAGGGTGGATGATACCTTCAGGACCAAGGGTGTGAGGGGCGATGCTGGGAGAGTGGAGGGTGAGTGAGTTGGAAAGGGGGAACCGATTACAAGGATCTACATGTGACCTCCTCTCTGGGGGCAGCACAACATAAAGGGGGTGAAGGGTGATGTCGGATGGTGTAAGATATGAAAAATAACAATAATTTATAAGTTATCAAGGGTTCATGAGGGAGGGGGAGCAGGGAGGGAGGGGAAAATGAGGAGCTGATGGCAGGGGCTTGGGTGGAGAGCAAATGCTTTGAGAATGATGAGGGCAAGGAATGTACACATGTGCTTTACACAACTGGTGCATGTATGGATTGTGATAAGAGTTGTAAGAGCCCCTAGTGAAATGATTTTTTAAAAAGCTATGTGCGTGAGTCTGGGTAGACTAGAGAAATAAATCCAGGGAGACTCATGTGTGTCTAAGAAAGACCTTTTAATGCAAGAGCAACTGAATATTGGGAAAACATCCCAGTGCAGGTCAAGTCCATAAGCCCGATATTGGCCCATATGCTCGATACCAGTGAATAAATTCCTCTTCAGACTCACGAAACACATGCAATGTCGCCGAATGCAGGAGGGTCACAGGCCGGCGGGTGCAGAGTCTGTGGATCCAGTGGCCATGGAAGCAGCTCAGCGCCGGCGTGGCCTCCACGTGGCTCCTCCAGCTCCAGGGCTCCGGCTCCGTCAGTGCAGCTCCGTGTGGCTTCTTAACAGGAATGTCTCACAGGGACTGAGCCTGCGTCCTGCCTCCAGCGAGGTATTGATCTCCTTAGCTCCTCCAAATGAGGTCCTCAAGCTTTGACCTAGTTGACAGGCTAATCTCCACCCCTTCACTCTCAATCCTCTGAAATGCACCGCAGATGGTGTTGATCTTTAAAAACAACACGCAAACCGTATTGACGTGCGACATTAACAAAACAATTTTCAAAAAGAAAGCAAGAAGCTGATCCCAAGGGCCCTAGTAGAAGGCAAATGTTTTTGGAATGATGATGGCAACAAATGCACAAATGCGCTTGACACGATGGATGGATGGATTGTGATAAGAGTTATATGAGTCCCCAATATAATGATTTAAAAAAATCCAACAAGCCAAACTCGACCAACGGCTTCCATTGGAGACAGAAAAATAATTTTTGCTTGGGGGGCATGGAGTGTATGTGAATGTTGCTGGAGTCATTTGGAATAGCGAATCAACGATCGATGCACAGCAAGAACGGAGTCATCGATGCCACCTAATGATACACGTAGCAACTGTGGGTTCCCCTGGAGATTGTCTTACGGTGTCTCTATTTGCCACCACTTACAAAACACATGAAAAACAAAGGAGAAGAAAACACTCTAGACTTGAACGTGGTGCTGCCGCGCCCCGTGATACGAGGGGACTTTTGACTCGTGAGACACGTGCATGACGTGTCAATGCGGTTTGCGTGTTGCTTTTAAAGATCAACCTCAGAATCACACAGGGGCAACGCTATAGGGTCCTGCCTATAGGGTCAGCATGCGTCTGAATCAACCCTAATGCAAATATCGTTGTGTTTTCCTCCTAGAACATGAACAGTGCACGTGAACTAGCCCGTTCTGACAGCCGCATGCTCTTTTTCTAGTTTGCAACGCCAGCGGCCACGCCCACGGCCCTCCACTCAGGTGACCGCTCACGCAGGTGATACCTGGCAGGTGACAAGGTGTTGTCCTCAAATGGTGGGAGGCTGTGCCACGCCGTCCTGCAGTTGCAGAGAGTGACCACGTGGGGGCAGGCGGTCCCCACGGGCCCTTGTCGGTTGCAGAATGGACTTGCAGTTACAGGCCGGCGGGTGCAGAGTCTTGTGGATCCAGTGGCCGTGGAAGCATCTCAGCGCCGGCGTGGCCTCCACGTGGCTCCTCCAGCTCCAGGGCTCTCGCGTGGCTCCCTGCGTCTTGTCAGCAGGAGTGTCCTGCGGGGAGGGAGTGTGTCTGTCCTCCAGGGAGCTATTTATTGCTGGGGTCCCTCCAGATGAGGCCATCAAGCCGCTCTGACACAGAACCTCCCCGTCCCCGCCTCTAGGGGGCGCTCTGACACAGAACCTCCCCGTCCCCGCCTCTAGGGGGCGCTCTCACACAGAACCTCCCCGTCCCCGCCTCTAGGGGGCGCTCTGACACAGTCTCCCCGTCCCCGCCTCCAGGGGGCGCTCTCACACAGAACCTCCCCGTCCCCGCCTCTAAGGGGCGCTCTGACACAGAACCTCCCCGTCCCTGCCTCTAGGGGGCGCTCTGACACAGACCCTCCCCGTCCCCGCCTCTAGGGGGCGCTCTGACACAGACCCTCCCCTTCCCCGCCTCTAGGGGGCGCTCTGACACAGACCCTCCCCGTCCCCGCCTCTAGGGGGCGCTCTGACACAGAACCTCCCCGTCCCCGCCTCTAGGGGGCGCTCTGACACAGAACCTCCCCGTCCCCGCCTCTAGGGGGTGCTCTGACACAGAACCTCCCTGTCCCCGCCTCTAGGGGGTGTTCTTGGACACGCTGTGCGCACAGGTTGCCACCATCATTTCCAAAACACCTTCTTTCTCATGGAGCCCTGGGCGTCTGTGGTCGTGACGTCATCTACTGGCGCCTGGAGCCCAGAGCGTGAAGGGGTGGAGCCAAGCCTGTCCACCAGGTCGCAGCCGGATGACCTCACGGGGAAGCCCCGCAGGAGATAAATAGCTCGCTGGCTGGGACCCTCGCAGTCACTTGCTGGTCCTCCCGCTGGCCAGTCAGGTGGAGCTGGAGGAGCCGCGTGGAGGCCACGCCAGCGCTGAGATGGGTTTATCTGTCCTGGAATTCCGTGTATGGAGAGCTCGTCTCCGTCCCAGTGTACACTCTGTCCTGCGGGATTTGTGAGGCAGAACTGGGGTCATGATTGTGGGGGGACAGGGGGGGCATTAAAGAGCTAGAGGAGTGTCTGTGTTTCCTCGGTGCGGCTCTTCCCTGTGACCCTTCTGTGCTCACTCAGCTTCCAGGGCGGGAACTGGGGACCTCGGAAGGACGAGGGGTGTCCAGGGAGGGTGACAGTGGGCATGGCTCTGGGTGGGGGGCCAGTGCTCAGAGATGGGGGGCACACCTACCCCCTGCCTATTAAAATGAAGAATAAGACCTGATGCTTCCAAAGAACACGGGGCTGGAGGAAGGGGGCTGCTGAGTGAGTTGGGGGCAGGGGTGCCCCTCGGGAAGCAGCCTGGGAGGAGCCTGTCCCCCCAGCATCCCTGTCGGAGCTTCCTGGCTCCCGCCAGGCTGTCCTGAGATCCCACAGGAAGGCCCAGCCCTTCCCGGTGGGCGCAGGGTGGTAGCCGAAAGGCCAGCAGTTCAAAACCACGAGCCCCTCCGAGTGGGAAAGATGAGACTTCCATCCCTGCTCTTTGGACATGCGGACAGGAGAGGCCAGTCCCCGGAGAAGGACGAACGTCCTGCTGGGTCAAGCGGAGGGGCAGCGACACAGAGCAAGGCCCTGGACCCGCCTCTCCTTTCTGCCCCAGAGCGGCGGGTGGGTTTGAACCGCAGCCGAACGCATGACCAGGGAGCCACCGTGATAAAGCAAAGTCCTTCCTAGATTTCGGAGAGATCGCTGTGTCCGACGCCTACAACCTTGTAACAGGCCCAGTGAAGCGGTTCCCAACCTGTGGGTCTCGACCCCTTTAAAAACAAACCAAAAAAAATCAACGTCCAGTGCCCCTCTCTTGTGTCCTTTAGAAGGAAGCCACTTAGCATGTAATAAAGAAAATGTATCTGATTTTAAAACAGCAAAAACCCCAAGTCATTGCCTGGGAAACGGCTCTGGTTTATCCATTGGGCCCTATGGACGGGAATAGGCTCATTTATCTATTTTTGCCAAACATTTTATTCGATGCCCCATCCCCCTTGAGCCCAGGTGGGTACATTTCTCATTTCCTTAATCCCCAAGGACAAACTGTGTTTGCACGCGCTCAGCGAGCCCACCCGCCACGCAGAAGGGTTTTAACCTCTCCAACGTTTGTCCTCCGTTGTTGATTTTTAATTGGGCCACTCGGTGGCTGTAAGGTGACATCTCCTCATTGTGCCCTGATTGGCTTCCCCCAGGCGGCGAGAAACTGGGCGAGGGTCCTCGTGTGCTCGTTAGCTGTTGGCGCGCTGCCCCTGGAGAATTAATTGCCGATTCATGTCATTTTTCTGTCTGCCTAATTTTTAATTAGATGATTTTTTTCTTCCTCCCGATGGAGGTGTTGCAGAATTGTATTGATTGCAATAAAGAGTCCCCGCCCATTAGTCATCAGTCCCGGGCCGGGTGCCATTGGGAGAGAAATTTCCCCAATTCGTGGTCGCTTGTTTACTGGAAACACAGGGAATCCAGGGCGGGTGATCCCTTCAGGACCAGTGGTGTGAGTGGCGATACTGGGAGGGTGGGGTGGAAAGGGGGAACCGATTACAAGGATCTACAAGAACCTCCTCCCTGGGGGATGGACAGCAGAAAAGGGGGTGAAGGGGGATGTCGGTCAGGGCAAGAAATGGAAAAGTAAATGATTTATAACATATCAGGGGGGAGGGAGAGCAGGTGGGGAGGGAGGGGGTAGGAGGAGCTGATACCAAGGGCTCAAGTAGAGAGCGACTGGGTGGAGCAGGACGACGCAGCGGACGTGCAGATGTGCGGGACACACAGTGGATGGGTGGGGGGCGATAAGAGGTGTAGGGGGCCCCCAATAATGTGATTTAAAGGAAATAAATACAAAAGGGCTGGTCAATAATAAATAAACCTTTAAATGCGTTTTTTTCTAACAGTTTTGTGGGCACGGGACGCACATTCGCTTGCCCTGTCCAAGGTCAATATCAAGGAGACTGGTTCCATCGCGAACCATCAGTTTTGGGATTTCCCCTCCCCCCAGCCCCCCACGGCTCAACCGCCTTTAAAAGCAACGTTTTTTCTCCCCGAAGTCTCCGCGTGCGCACAGGGGTTGCATTTTCGGGGTCCCCCGCCGTCTGGTGCGCGTGCGCCGCTTAGTCCGCTTGGTCAGGTGCGTGCATCCTGCAGGGGGGCTGCGGTCGGCCCTCCCGCCTTCATGAGCCTCGCACGCCCCGGCTTCCGGTTCTGCAGGCGCGGACTTCCGGTGGTGCACACGCACCTGTAAGGACTTCCGGTTTGACCGCCTCGGGGGCCGGAAGTCATAAATAATGTATCAGGCGGCTGAGGATGCGCACGGGGCCCCTCCACAAGGGGTCGCTGTGCGTCTGGAGATCCAATGGGACTCGGTTCCCGCCCGACACACGAGGGGGCGCTCGAGGCGAGCGACAGCCCCATCCGCCTCCTGGTTGGTGCCCATGAAGCCCTCATGAATATTTCAGTGCCTCACTCTCATGAATATTTCAGCACCACCCACTCATGAATATTTCAGCGCCTCCCACTCAGGGATAGTTCAGTGCCTCTGGCTCATGAATATCTCAGTGCCTTCCGCTCATGAATATTTCAGTGCCTCCCCCTCATGAATATTTCAGTGTCTCCTACCCAGTCAATAATCCTTGGACCAAAGCTCTGGGTCCTGTCTCAGCGTCAAGGTCTGTTTATAAGCAGCCTGTGAATAATTTGGAAAGGCGAAAATATTTCTAATTAAAAAGTATCATTTCAGAACAGAAAGAGACGCAACCTCCCATTTTTTCTGCGATGAAAATTCACGTTTGTATTTCAAGATAAAGTCGTTGAAAAAAATAATCGGAAAAAAGAAGAAAAAGTTGATGTAATTTCCTCTGGCTGCAGGGATATCATCTATCGAGGACGAAATCTTTCTATGCTGCACGTTACCAATAAATGCACATTAAATCTTGTTAAAAAATCACTTTATTGGGGGCTCTCCCGATCCATCCATCAGTCGTAGCAAGCACAGCTGCACATACGCTGCCACCATCGTTTCCTAAACGTTTTCTTGTTTTAAAAACTCCTCTTTTTTTGCAAAAAAGCATTTTACTGACGGCTCTCACAGCTCTGGTAACGATCCGTCCGTCGATTCCATTGATCACAGTCGCCGTTGTCATTTCCTAGACATTTAATTTCCGGTGGAGCCCTTGGTATCAGCTCCTCGTTTTTCCCTCCGTCCCCCACGCTCTTGAACCCTTGATAAATTATAAACCATCATTAACTTCATATCTTACCCTGTCTCCCTGCACCCACGCTTGTTGCTCGGCCCCTTTCAGGGGTGGGTGATGCATCGATCATTAAAGTCGGTCGCCCCTTTTCTTCCACCCCCTTCCCCCTACGCTGCTCCGATTTCTGTTCCCGGATTCCAGGTGCCGAGAGCACTTACCTGTAACCGGTGCACGCGCTCAGGTACAGCCAGAGTTGGAAGGCAGGACTGGGGTCGTGAGAGTGGGGGGGCGGTGAGCAAGCCCCCCCAGAGTCAGAGGAACCTTGTGCGCTTCATGGGTGCTATGTTGCACCCTGGCCGACCAGTCCC